>NC_092346.1:105315916-105615916 GCF_963676685.1 Mytilus edulis
ATTTATGGTATCAGACCCCATGTCACTCCAAAGTAGCCGTACTCTGACACAAAATTCTAAGTGTGCTTTTGATGTTAAAACTGTGAAAATTGCAAAATTTGATTGAATAGATATAGGGAATTTTAATTGGTGGTCTGACATAGATATTAAAGTATTGGGGTTTTATGGTATATTGTTTGGAATTTTTTTATAAGTATATTCAACGTATATCCCTCTTTTCTCGTGGTCATACTATTTATTGTATTTTTTCAAGGTAGTGTATGTTTAAATTGTAATGATACTGGATTTCCTGCTGATATTGTCAGTGTACCTATCGTTTGTGGAACTGGCGCATAATCATCCGAGCTTCATGAAATCAGGTAAGTGTCCAATATAAGAGTTTTAAAATGTTCTGTACTATATATTACTTTAAAACCAAAACGACTTCAACTATTTACTTAATCTGTTACTTAATCTTTATCAAGATTAATATTAAATAAAATTAAAATTGAGAATGGAAATGAGGAATGTGCCAAAGAGACAACAACCCGACCATAGAGAAAATAAACAACAACAGAAGGTCACCAACAGGTCTTCAATGTAGCGAGAAATTACCGCACTCGGAGCCGTCCTTCAGCTGGCCCCTAAACCCCCCCCCCCCCCCCCCCCCCCCGCCCGAGTAATGAATGCCATATTAATTTCCAAATTGTACACAAGAAACTAAAATTAAAATAATACAAGACTAACAAAGGCCAGAGGCTCCTGACTTGGGACAGGCGCGCAAAAATGCGGCGGGGTTAAACATGTTTGTGAGATCTCAACCCTCCCCCTATACCTCTAGCCAATGTAGAAAAGTAAACGTATAACAATACGCACATTAAAATTCAGTTCAAGGGAAGTCCGAGTCTGATGTCAGAAGATGTAACCAAAAGAAATAAACAAAATGACAATAATACATAAATAACAACAGACTACTAGCAGTTAACTGAGATGCCAGCTCCAGACTTCAATTAAACTGACTGAAAGATTATGATTTCATCATATAAACATCAGACACAATCCTTCCCGTTAGGGGTTTAGTATCATACCATCATAACATATATGAGAAGAACATAACCCGTGTCATGCCAACAACTGTTTTTTTTAATAAATGTGTTTAGTTCCGATGCAAAGACCCTATAAGTGAATCAATATTAACGCCAAAATATGCAATCTTTAATGACCTGACAACCGTATCGTAACTATATCCCTTCTTAACAAGTCTATTCAAAGGTTTTGTTAGTTTTTGAGGTGAATACTGACACCTTTGTGCTTTATAAAGAATATTTCCATTAGAATTGGATGTG
Source organism: Mytilus edulis (assembly GCF_963676685.1). Lineage (NCBI taxonomy): Eukaryota > Metazoa > Mollusca > Bivalvia > Mytilida > Mytilidae > Mytilus > Mytilus edulis. The sequence continues at coordinate 105,317,242 of NC_092346.1, forward strand.
AAATACCTGAACGTATAAGAAGTCTGCATGTTGAGCTATATTTACGAATGATGTCCTTATACCGATGATAAATTTTAGTAAATGTTTTGACTAGATTGTGATATCGAAAACCCTGGTGTAATAATTTTTCAGTAATACATAAATTTCTCTCGTTAAAATCTAAAACATTGTTACATACACGAGCGAATCGTACAAGTTGAGATATATAAACACTGTAAGATGGTGACAAGGGAACGTCACCATCTAAAAATGGAAAGTCAACTTTTCATATTAATCTACTACAAAAAATGTATAAATAAATAAAATTATACCTTACAGAAACATATAAGGAAAAACCCTTTAACTTAAAAGGAATGGGTTGGGGGTTATTTTTTTTTTTTTAGTCAGAAAAATCTTTCACGAAAGAATTAATTTAGTTTTTCGACAGTATCAATCAAATTATTTTTTTCAAAATTAACCACTTTAAATAATTGAAGGTATGGGAGAATATGCATTCAGAATAATTGTTTTCAACAAATTAGTTATCAGAATATTTATTTAGGGGAAAAAAATATAACTCTCTCCTGATGTTAAATGGTCGTTCACGAGAAAAATATTTAATAAAACTAGGATTTCCAAAAATTGCTCTCTTCTAATCTTATTAAAGTGGACTGTTGTTAATTCCTGTGTCTGGATCATACCTTTCACAGATTACCACCACAGTCCGTGAACATTAATTTCGATATCACTGTATCACAAGTTCCCTTTTAATCCGTCTCTCATAATTCTTTTAGAATGGCATTAATAATTTTAAAAAGGTTTACTTTTATAATGTGAAATGTGTATACTGTATTATTGATGGTGAGACGTTAATAAATTATTATTGTTGTATTGTTGTTATTGTGGATGAGTTCATCTGAAAATACTACTGTACATATAGGTTTTTAAAATGACACGTGTGGGACATCGAATCATCGATGTAAAAAAAAAAGGTCACAACTCAAAATTGAGTGTACAATACACAAACGAGACAAGTATAAAGCAATCAGATAAACAAGAAAAGACATGAAAACAACAGATATACTTTATTTATTACAGGAAGTGACGGAAGATTCTCGTGAAAAGAATGAATATCCTGCTTCGTATTCGACAAGGTAGAATTACCCTTGGTTGAAACTGATTAGATGTGGGGTAAAATCGATTAGGTCTGAATTGTGTCTGCTGCAATGTCGAATTAATTTCCACCATAGCAATAGGCACCACCGTTATTGTAAAAGTTTTGCCTCGTACTATCATTTTATATTGACCATAAAAATATTGTTTATGAGTATTCATTGAAGAAATAAATTTATAACAAGCGATAAGGAATGTTATTTTGCACTCGATAATGTCCGCGTAATTAAACGATCGGTAACCAGTCAAAAACGAAATTCAAATTTTTCTGGCAACAATACATCGGAATTGCCCTCACGGTCAACGCGATGTAAAAAAATGAAATAAGTGCATCACAGCTATGTCAAACAACTTTTATTCTCAGTTTCTGATCTTAGGAAAAAATGGATTAGCGCTTCAAGTTATTACTTAATTATTATTTAAATGTCTACTTCACACTGGAATTGTTCCTTCTTATTTCATATAGGTATTGGTTTTCCATGGAATACTCCGAGACGTGACCACAACCTTGGTCCTACTGCTGATTTATCCCTAGGGGAAACAATTGCTGTTGTTGATCCGTCGGAAGTTATAACATTGCCGCAAAACACACACGTGTCCGGACTATCGGAGGCAATAGTCAGTGGTAAACAATCATCACCTTTTTTACAGACTAATAGCGGAGGCTTTCCGAATGCACACTTTGAGGAGGATAGACATGATTTATCAAATGGATTATCCCACTCAGGCAAAACACAAAACCTTACAGGATTAGAATTACAAGGTAATGGCCACATCAGAGACAATTTAAACAATCAGGTACATCATGGCACAGGACAAACTATCACAGACCTGGCAAATATAATTAAAACTAATGATCAAGGACTAGTAAATAACAATAAAGCGGATGTCCAACCTGCCATCAAACTTGGGGAAACATTATTACAGACATTAGCGAAAAAAGTTGTGTCAAAATTAGTTGATAAAATTGTAAATGTAATTAAAAAGGATAAAATTGTACATGTAATTAACCAGCAGAACCCAGGTTTAACACGACCTGGAAACTCGAATCAAGGTTTTGTCGATAGACATGGTTTTAATCTACCGTTCCTTCCCGTCGCTCACTCACATGGACCACGTGGTGAAGTCATTCCAGTTCCACGCGCAGATCATGTACATTCTCCCCACGGACATATTATCCCCGTAAGGAATCATAGACGTATGACTTGGCGGCAAAGGTACCCACATGGTTGGATTAAGTGATAAAAATAACCCGGGGAAACAATGATAAGTTAAAAGTTTCATACAGTATAAAAGTTAGATATGCAGTAAAAATAAAATTGAGAATGGAAATGTGTTTGTCTGATTTAATGTTCAATTGTATGCAAGTTGGGAAATCATGTTGGAACCCCCGTCTCCTGCTTAATTATTCCAGGACCATTCAAATAAAAACTCTTTGAATAGATATGAGAGTGGCGTATCTTTAATTTAGACGACCGACGCAACTGTAGTTTCCTTTAAATTCAGTTATGCAGGTAATCGTTTGCTTATCTAAGGTATTCGGAATCCTGCTGAAACTTGGTAAAACAATATTAAATCTACGGACACTAGCTACGAAGTTGACAAAAAAATTAAATATGATTATTTTTTCAATAATTTACACAAGCGGAATTATAAATTATATATTTCGCTATAAGCAGTCAGTTTGGTTCAACTCATCTGAATCCGTATTCATGCGAACTTCAATTTAACATGAGACTAGTGTTATAATATTCTCAAATTTAACACTTCACTGAGATGGCACCTATTAGTGGTACATGTCTTACTGGTACCTTTTGTTCGTAATCTATAATTACAGTTTTATGGAAAATGTGATTTTGTGTCATGGATGAAAACCCCATATCATTTTTTTCCATTTTATTCAAACGAAAAACAAATGGTGAAAATATCATAATTTAAAATGAATACTCCAGAAAGTAGTCGATTGACGATTTCAATTGCTTCATTTAAGATAGTAGGAAAAAACTATTCCTTTCCAGGAAAAACACCTCCTGGACTTTTATGAAGATTTTAGGAAGACCTAACGAGTATAGATAGTCGCATCGAATACTCTGCAGATCTTGTCTTGTGTTGCTGGTTAAAATTTTCTATCTATCCACTAGTATAAAAAAAAAATTAAGACTTTAAGCAAAACAACTAATACTAGAAAACTATTTCCATTCAAGGGAAATAATTCATATATAAACAAGACAAAAAGTAGGGATAACATTTCAGCCTAAATTGCAACAGGTCGCATATAAACCTTCCAAAAGCTGCTCCAAGCCGGTGAAAAAGGCGTGACTCTCCCAAAATGAGGCTTCGGATTTAACTTTCCACTTTTCATTTTCGAAATCCTCTGGTTTTATCCATTTATCCAAATGCCTTGAAAAAATTTGCCCATTGACCCCAATTTTTCTTTTTGTAAATCTTTTACATGTATAATGATAAGCCATCTGTAAAAGTCTTTTTAATAGTTTTTGAGAACTATGATAAAGCTAAGAAAAGTCAAGAGAGAATATTTTCCCGCCAAAATTTCAATGGCTAAATATCTCGAAAGCAAGCACGGTGACCTATATATTTATATTTCTAACTGCGACAGAATTTATAAATGGTTTGATTAAAATGTAGTTTTACTTTTGCATATAGTATAATTCAAATGATTTATTTTAAGACATATAGAAATATTAAAATGTGGTTCGATTAGCAGTGAGACAAATATCCTCCAGAGAGATTAAAGGACAAATATATAGACAAGCACAGGTCATCGTATGAAAGAGAAAACCCATACATAATACAACCAGGTCCTAATACATGTAGTGTTATAAAAGACACTTGCATGACACAATGGGAAACAATTCAAAAGACAAAACGAACGGCTTGCGTTATATGTACTGAACAAGATCCCTCACAGAAATAGGTCAATCATTAAAAGAGTACGGTACAGAAAAAAGCAAAAACATCAAGTATTCATTTTATACATTAAACTGCTCACTACATATTGTCGTAGATCGCGTCCCACGTGGTCATATTGTAACACAATTACTGTTTTACAATATCACAATGGTATGACATTACGGAAAGTGGAAATGTGTTACATACAAAGTTTCATTGTTCATTAAGACCTTCCACAAAAGCATTTCCATATATTACTTTTCATCTTTCTTCTTTTCTTCTTTTCAAAATCTTTCGTGCTCTGAGAGAAGAACTTTTTATCTTCCGAATAATATCGATATTGTGGAGAATTGTCGTCTACATTGATGGTATTGTTTTTGGAAATGAAGCGTTCTGAATTATTGTTTTTGGAAATGACGTGTTCTGAATTATTGTTTTTGGAAATGACGTGTTCTGAATTATTGTTTTCATCTACTTCACATACATTCATCTTATTTATTTTCTCTATACATCTGTCCTGCGACCCTTGTAGTTCTCTGTAATATTTTTTATGATTTGTAAGTAAGTAGTGTATAATTGGCAGTAAATAGTCCTTTTTAATAAGAAATCCCTTAGTCTTTTTACACAATTGTGGATAGAAGTCTTCAACAACTGAACCTGTAAAGCGATCATCGAGCGCACAAAATGTATTTACTCCCATTCGATTCAACATGTCAAGTTCTACTTGCCAGTCTATCTCCTGTAAGGACTCAGGCTTAGGTTCACAATCTCCTATTATAATTAAGACTTTGGTGGAGTTCTCATTCCAACTTAGCCTTTGAATTTCGTGTAAAATCCATCTGCTTTTAATTGGGTAACTATTGATTGCTTTCATTGAGCTTTTCACAAAATGTTGTAGTTTCTTTATATCGGTTGTAAAGTCTTCACGAGAAAACAAAACATTCTTATTAGCACCACTAGTTCCATGTAACAGAAAAGAATAGCGGATACTTGGAAACCCTGTTAACAGTCTCTCGCATAGTTCTTCGATTTCAAATTTTATCATATCTAGTTGAAATGTTTCGATCTCCGATATATTAAAAGAAAATACAATATCCAATGGCTTTTCAGGAAACAACTGAAAGTTTGATACCAGCTCATTCACATAACATTTAACAGTCTCCACACTATAATCACTCTCAGAAAAGAACTTTGGTTCGGAATCACGACATATTTCGAGATCTAAAATACTGCCATCTTTAATATCCGTTTGAAACATAGCTGTACTGCCGACTGAATACGTATGTCCAGCGTAGGACAAAACCTGCCTGGAGTCGTCGATACCTTCAGCTGTTTTCACGGCACGTTTAATGTCATTTAGAGTGCATGTATTTTGTTGAGTAAGCGTTAGCAGTTTATTTTGCTGTTTGATATTTACATACAGGGTAATATCTCTGTCAGAGAGAAAATCGACTTCTAAAATCGTGTCTGCTTGAATTCCATAGTCGTCAAACGTTTTGTTTTTATCAAGTACTTTGCCTTGGTGTACTATTCTTACTCTAAATGATAGAATACCCTCACTGTCTGCAATCTCCTGGGTAACCCGTCTTATACTTTCACAACTGGGTATATTTAGGGTACACATTTGATGTTTAACTTTGAAGTACATGTCTAGGTTTTTTCACAAATGATCTACACTTGTAATTAATTGACCATATATTCATATTATATATGATATTAGTTCTACAGCTAAATTTAACGGACCAATCAAATCGTCGTCTATTTTAAGTCTGTAGATTTAAATAAACTACACCTGAATTTAGTCAATACACTCATAACGTTATACCTATTAATAATAGTTTGTAGTTATGCAAACAAATGAAATAGGTAATTTATCGAACGAGTGCTAGATTTAAGTTTATGGTGCTACAAAGTCATCCTATATTTTGGTAATTAAAAATAATAATGTCTAAAAAAAAACAATACACTTATAAAACAAAACTTTATTGGTTGTATTCAAAGATTTGCACCATAAACGGGTATTCTATAAATATATATATATATATATATACATCATTCCAATTTAAATCGTGGAATTGTTTGTCGTTATTTATGTGAACACGTGCTTTAACTATTTATATTACTACGGAAACTGATATTATATATGATAATCGCCAAAATATGTAAATGTGAACCAATATCTTTCGATACCTTAAAATAAAAACCCATATTTCCAAATATATTAAAGTCATCGTAGGCACGGTACAATTTACTTGTTGGAAGGTTCATTCAATAAATACAAAGCAAGTTTATGATATCTCGAATTTTGAAGTAAGCTTTCTAAACTATTCAACAAATTCAATAAATGATTTTTTACAATGAGTCATAAAAAGGGCGAAGAGGTAGACTATGACAAAGTTTTCGTGGTTTATATCTATGACACAATATGAAAATTGTAACAGACATTAAATACTTGCCACTGGACACTTAACGAACAACATTCGATCAAAAATCAGTATTTAAATTGTGCTAAAAGTTGAAATCGCTATTTTCTTTAAATTTTCCAGAGATATGCCACCTTTTTTCAACAGAAAAATGTACACAACGTATTACTAGATAAACACAATGCGACTTTACATCCCCAAAAAAGCATGACTCCATCCTCACCCTCTGTAACTGTTTATTCCAGACTGAACACCACTTACCTTTTGAAGAAATACAATTTCACTGAAAACCAACAATTTCAATATAGTAAAATAATTTATATCAAATTCTGTTGACCAAGCATCATCGTGGTCATTACTTGAAACAGAATATTGGAGATGTATAAGAAACGATTCAATGACATAATGAACAAGAATGTGTCCATGTTACACGGATGCCCCACTCGCACTATCATTTTCTATGTTCAGTGGACCGTGAAATTGGGTAAAAACTTTAATTTGGAATAAAAATTAGAAATATCATATCATATGGAACATGTGTACTAAGTTTCAAGTTGATGTAACTTTAACTTCATCAAAAACTACCTTGACCAAAAACTTTAACCTGAATTTCGCACTATTATTTTCTATGTTCAGTGGACCATGAAATTGGGGTCAAAACTATAATTTGGCATTAAAATTAGAAAGATCATATCATGGGGAACATGTGTACTAAGTTTGAAGTTGATTGGACTTCAACTTCATCAAAAACTACCTTAACCAAAAACTTTAACCTGAAGCGAACGGACGCACAGACGGACGAACGAACGGACGCACAGACCAGAAAACATAATGCCCTTCTACTATCGTAGGTGGGGCATAAAAACAAATTATAAGACAAACAAGATGCACACCTTACTTGTCTATATCGCTCACCGGCTAAATTAATCGCCAGTATGATAATTGGGAATTTTATATGTACATATTATAGTTACTCTTTGAGCTGCTCATCATTTTTCAATTTATGTGTTTAACTAACCCAGCTCCTATGTACAGGTTTTTAGGTAACAATAAAAACCCTGCAAAAACAAAATAAATCAACAATTCAGGGACAATAACTCCAAAACGGGTTGTTAGAAATATCAGATACATCTTGTCATGCTGTACATTTTTGCAAATATAGTTTTCAAAATAAAAGCAAACAAAAATGGAGAAATGTGTATTTTAGAAGCAATAAATCCAAAACAACTCAACAGATTTTTCTGGAATTTTACAGATTTTAAAATCGATTTTATAAATAAGAAGATGTGGTATGACTGTCAACAGAACAACTCTCCATCCAAGTCACAGTGTATTAAAAGTTAACAATAATGAATCGGAGGTTAAAATACGGCCTTCAACACTCAGCTTTGGATGCTTGCACGGAACAGTGAAGATATGAAGGGCCATTAGTGTAAAACAATTCAAACAGGAAATCCAACGGTCTTAATATACTAGTATATATAAAGAATAAAGAAACACTAATGAAACACACCGACAAACATCAACCCCTAAACAATGCAACAAGCTCCTTACTTAAGCAGGCTGTCTTTGTGAGCAGTTCTGAAATTAACATATCTGACCTAGGTATTAACGCCACAAACTGTCAAAATGGATTATTCAGACTCCAAAACCGGTCGACAAATGTGTCTTAAATTTCCAGGGTAGATGTATATTGCAGTGCTGAACTCTTTTGCAATGGACACGTTTAATCTACTGCTATATCCTATATCAAGCCGTTGTCGTCAAAACTATGTCTACACCATTTGCCGTAAAATTTAAACACTGAGATTAGAAAAAAACTCATTGAGATGAAAAAATGTAAACCACACACACTGAGAACTTAAAATTACACACTTATATTTCAAAAGGACATACTTAGAAAACCGATAAAAAAATGAAAAACACACACTGAGAACTGAAATTTACACACAGAAGATTCAAAAAGACATGCGCGCTGGATAAAAATAATTTAAAAAAAATCCCATTTCGACGGGTGCTACATGTGGAGCAGGATTTGCTTACACTTCCGGAGGAACTGAGATAACCCCCAGTTTTGGGTGGGGTTCGTGTTGCTTAGTCTTAAGTTTTCTATGCTGTGTTTTGTGCACTACTATTTGTCTGTTTTTCTTTTTCTTATTTAATCATAGCGTTGTCAGTTTATATCGATTTATGAGTTTGACTGTCCCTCTGGTATCTTTCACTCCTCTTTTTATATGACGGCAAAAATTTTGGTATTACGTTGTCGTCGTCGTCCGAAGACATTTGGTTTTCGCACAATAACTTTAGCATTAGTAAATAAAAATCTATAAAATATAGACACAAGGTTTATGACCACGAACGGAAGGTTAGGATTGATTTTTGGGGTTATGGTCCAAACATTTAAGGAATTAGGGGCCAAAAAAGGGCACAAATCAGCATTTTTTCTACTTTCCAGACAATTACTTGTGGAATTTGGAATGGTGTGTGGATGTCTCTGAAGTTTCAATACCACAAAGGGATGGTAAAATTTGGCTTTGGGGGATTATGGCTCAAACCGTTTAGCAATGACGGGCAAAAAAAGGGGGAACAAGGGTGTCCTGGTCAATGGACAATTGCTTAAAGGGGCACTAGCTACGAGATATATAAAATATCTAAAGTATGATTTTTTTTTGTTCAATCATTAATGAAAGTGAAAAAGTGAAATAATAATTCACTTTTATCAGCTAAAATGGTTCAATTTTGTCAAATTTAGCTAATAAAAATAATTATTCACTTGCAAGTGAATAACTCGACCTCATTAAACCTGTATTCATGTGAACTCCAATTTAACCCCGTAGAAAAACATAGAATAACGCATGCATAGTCCGTGTACAGTTATTTAAAGGAAAAGAATGTCAACATTGAAAGTGAAACAAAGGTAAATAATTTGATTGACTGATTCGATCCACAAAAAATCATTCTTATTTAGGAAAAAACGACGATAAACATATGTTTTTAATCTATAATACAAAATTTAGTAGACCTATAAAAATCCAACTGCACGAGTTGCTTAATCTATTTATATCTGTGTTTATGTTTACATCGCTTATATGGTCATAGAAGTTCAACGCGAAATTTAATTAGATGACATCATTGCTAAAATTCACACCAAACGAAGCTAAATTTTATTGAGACCATGGCCTGTAAATTGTTTATTTTATACTTTTGATAGTTTAGAAAAATGTTTTACATTGTTATAAATAAAATATGAGAATTTGAGTCAAATTGGTGAACATGAATTTGACAGTTAGTGCCCCTTTAATGACAATCAGTCTTGCGTTTATTTTTAAAGTTCTTTAATTTTGATAAATATTTACGCCTCTGACAACAAGATAATAAGGAAATATGTGAAACATGTGAACAAAACATGTTTTTTTTAAATATAAAACAGTAGTGACAAGACAAAGGGAATGTAGGGTTGAAATATTCCTTCTGCATTTATCTTATCCTTAAATCATACCTGTTTATGAAATAATATTTTTTTATGTCTTTTAATCTCAGGTAAAAAAATAACTCCGGTTTGTGCTGTTGCGATTTCTTACATCAGTTTCGTTTTTCAAAACACTCTGCGAAAAAAAGATGTGGAATGGTCTGAGCACCTATACATTTTCTCAGATATTGATTTTTTTTTTACAATGCCAAAATGAAGATTTTTCAATGCTTGTTTCAAAAATATAATAAAAATGTATGAGTCGCCTTGCTATTTTTTATGCTATACAAATCGTGGTCCAAATTTATATCGATTGTACATGAAAAAACACATTTTTGTAAATAAAAGAAATGCGATAGAATTTTGAAATAACTATGAAAAGATACGTTCTTTAAATGGTGTTTTCTTGATTAAAGTAAAAAAAAAAATTTCAATATCATTCCAGTATATAAAAAAAATCTGACACAACAATACAACAACAAGTTCAACAATTTGTATTTGTCGAGGAAGCGCACCAAGGAGCTGTACAATTACAGATAAGATTAAAGTGTACTAAGACATAGTTGGTGCGCTAGTGGTTTATGCCACAGGGTAGTGATATGCGTCAAGTGTGGTTACAATTCATTGATTTGTTAACTACCGCTGGCTAGCATACTTGCTGTGTGAAAAGAAAGCCGAGTGCGTAAGTCTTTCCTGCCAGTATATAGCCTCTACACTATCAAGACTCCTGCAGTGCCTCCCCGCGACAGTGCACGTAAACTGGGGTCTAGCACCTCAGGCTAAACTGCAGGAGATCTCGGAGCAGAAAGGGCCCTAGAGATGCAGTGTGTAGGCCCACCGGTGTGTGGACATGCCCTAGCACTCATCAACCTTGTCCCAGCTATGGGTAAATAGGCGGTTAGATGAGAGTCGTAGCCCAGTAAGGCAACTCATCTAGGAGATGGTAAACTTCGAAAACAAACCTGGATAGAATGGATTCATAAGCTCAGGACAGCAGCCCTTCTAGAGGATGGAAACCTTGACTTCAAATTCCCTGGCCCTCCAGGTTGGAGTGTTGGGCATGGGGTTAACTCCCCCATCCTGTAAAAACAACTACAGTTACAGAAACCACAACAAATGAAATTAGATTACCCTCTGTTATAGGTTCAACGGGGGACTCAAACCACAGCGGAATGACTTCTCCTAGTGAAAGCCCTATTGTGGAAACTAGGAAAATGAATACGAGTCTTCTAGGACCTAAAGCACAAATACATATAGGAGCCTGGAATGTTCGAACCATGTATGAAACATCAAAGACTGCACAGGTCATCAAGGAAATGCAGCACTACAGGTTAGACATTCTTGGTGTGAGCGAATGTCGTTGGACTGGCTCAGGAAAGACAAGAACAAATAGTGGAAACATCATCCTACACTCTGGAAACATTGACAAACATATTAATGGTGTAGCAATAATTATATGCAAAGAGAAGGCAAAATCATTACTAGAATGGGAACCAATCAGTGAAAGATTAGTAACAGCAAGATTCAACTCCGACTACTGTAAACTTTCTATCATACAGTGTTACGCACCAACAAATGATGCTGAAGATGAGACTAAGGATGATTTTTATGAACAGCTACAGACTGTATTTCCAAAGTACCTCAACACGACATGCTAGTTATAATGGGAGACCTAAATGCTAAAGTAGGATCCGACAACACTGATGCTGAATATGTGATGGGCAGGCATGGTTGCGGGGTGAAAAATGAGAATGGTGAACGTGCTATCGATCTCTGTCTTTGTAATAAACTGGTGATAGGAGGGACCATCTTTCCACATAAAAACATCCATAAACTAACATGGAAATCACCTGATGGAAGAACAGTTAACCAGATTGACCACATATTGGTGAACAACAAGTGGCGTAGATCATTAAGAGATGTACGAGTACTCAGGGGTGCAGATGTAAACAGCGATCACTACCTACTGAAAGCTACCATCAAACTAAAACTAAGAAAGGCACCTGTTGAAAACCAGAACAGAAAGAGACTAGACACAGTAAGGTTGAAGTCATCAAACGTCAAGAAAGCTTTTTGCTTAGAATTGAAAAATCGGTTTAGTGTGCTAGATAACTCTGATGATGGAGAAGATAGTGTACAAGAAAAATGGGATAACATCAAAGATATTTATGTAAAGACGGCAGAAAAGACAGTTGGTCATAAGACAAAAAAGAACAAAGATTGGTTAACATCGGAAACATGGCAAAAAATTGAAGAAAGAAAGATTATAAAACTAAAATCAGTAAATGCAAAATCCAAAAGGTTACAAGATCAACTGCAAGTAACATACAGAGCAAAGGACAAAGAGGTCAAAAGAAGTGCGAGAAAAGATAAAAGACAATATTTGGAGGACCTTGCAAAAGAAGCAGAAAAGGCAGCCATTCTTGGAGAGTTAAGTACAGTTTACAAAATCACCAAACAACTCTGTGGAACATCAAATGCACAGACAGCACATGTAAACGACAAAAATGGAAAAGCATTGAAAACAGAAAGGGAACAAGCAGAAAGGTGGGTCCAACATTTCAAAGAGGTATTAAACTGCCCTGAGCCTGATTTCATAGCTACCCCTGAACCATCAGAAGACGATTTAAACATCAACACAGAACCACCAACTATAGATGAAGTAAGAAATGCCATTAAATCATTGAAGACGGGGAAGGCACCAGGCATTGATTCCATTCACGCAGAGATGTTAAAGGCAGACTTAGAAACATCATCCAAAGTACTCCACAATCTTTTCCTTGTCATCTGGGAAGAAGGGAACATTCCATCAGACTGGAGCAAAGGCCTGATTGTAAAACTACCAAAGAAAGGCAATCTACGCAACTGTGACAACTGGAGAGGGATTACATTACTTTCTGTCCCTAGTAAGGTCTTTTGCAAAATTCTTCTAAAAAGAATTGATAAAATTGTAGATGAAAAGCTTAGAGAAGAACAAGCAGGCTTTAGAAGAGGCAGAGGATGCATTGACCAAATTTTCACTCTGAGGAACATCATCGAGCAATGCATTGAATGGAACACACCACTTTTCATTAATTTCATTGACTTCAAAAAGGCCTTTGACAGTATCCATAGAGAAACTCTTTGGAAAATTGTAAGATCATATGGAATTCCACCTAAGATATTGATGCTAATAAAAGCCTTCTACAACAGCTTTGAATGCAGTGTCATCCTTGATAGCTCTATCTCAGACTCAGTTGAAGTAAAATCTGGTGTAAGACAAGGATGTATTATGTCACCAATCCTATTTTATTTGGCCATTGACTGGATACAAAGAAATACAACATCAGATAAGAAAAGGGGTATCCAGTGGACCATGTTTAACCAGCTAGAAGACCTTGATTTTGCTGATGACATTGCCATATTATCAACAACAAGTGAACACCTCCAAGAGAAGACCAACATACTTACCAACTATGCAAAGCAAACTGGTCCGAATGTCAATACCAAGAAGACCAAGGTAATGTCAATAAACAATAGAAATACAACACCAATAACAATCAATGATCTGCCAGTGGACAGTGTTGACGATTTCACCTACCTTGGGAGCATCATAAGCAAAGATAATGGAACAGGGAAGGATATAAAGGCAAGACTATCTAAGGCACGCGCAACATTTGCTAGACTTCATACAATCTGGAAGTCTAACCAGTACAGTTTAAGGACCAAACTGCGAATTTACAACAGCAATGTAAAATCTGTCCTACTGTATGGTTCGGAAACATGGCGTGTTTTAGTGAGTGACCTTCAAAAAGTAGAAGCTTTCCATACTAGCTGCCTTAGAAAAATCAACAAAATATTCTGGCCAAATAAGATCAGCAACAAGAGCCTTTTGAAGAAATGCAATGATAAGAGCATAACAGAAGAAATTAAACAACGAAGATTTAGATGGTTAGGTCATGTACTGAGAATGCCACAACACCGCACACCTAAAACAGCTTTATATTGGACACCACCAGGAAAAAGAAAACCAGGGAGGCCTAGAATCACCTGGCGAAGAACTGTAACAGCAGAATTAGAAGCAATGGGATACACCTGGGGCCAAGCCCAGTACATGGCTAAGGACAGAGAGAAGTGGAGGCAGTTTGTTGTGGCCTTATGTCCCACTTGGGATGAAGAGGATAAGTAAGTAAGTAAGACATAGTTGAGGTGATTTTTTTTCATCGATCTAACTATTGGAAATTTCGATACATGACAATTAATCTAAAATTATATAGGAGAAGGGAGATTACAAACTCAGTATATTCTCAAAGATAACGAGTGAGTGATCACAATTAGAACCGATGTATTATTATAAGAACTATAATTATTATCTCCCCTTAAAAGGCCAAAATGAAAAATTGATTTTAGAAAACATTGATATTTGATTTTGTTTTAACATTTTTGATAATGCAATGAATCACTTATTTTTCTATATACAAATATGCTGTATTACACAATAATTGCAAATATGTTTCTAAATTTAAAGATTTAGGGAAAGAACTAGACCGATTATGTACTGCTATTGTACAATCCAAGCTGGTGGTATACAGATAATCTACCTTAAAAGATACATCATATGATTTTCGGCATCTTGAATAATTCTATTGAAAGATTAGTTATAAAATAGATGAAGATCTCAAGCATGAGTTAGGCAACAAGTAAATAAGCAACTCCAGGACTCTAAAAAATAATCGGCTATTATTTAAGCAGGAACATATTATGTTAGATATACTGTTCCCATGTTTAAGTTTAAAGTCAGACTTCAATGAATTTATACATGTCTGTCAGATATGTGTAACAATAGACATATACACCGTCTAGGAATGATACATGCAGACCAGTATATACACAGCATACCATGGTTGATATTCTGTGTGTGTGTGTGTGTGTGTGTGTGTGTGTGTGTGTGTGTGAGAGAAAATCCTTGCTTTAATCTACTTCTTTGGTCCATTTTTCTATTTTTTTTGGTTTTTTTTTTTTTTTAACAATTTTAATATTCTCAGTTCTGTAACCCATTAGATAAGAAATTTTATTTCAATGTAACCCGACTTGAAATAAAATTTCTTATCTAATGGGTTACAGAACTGAGAATATTAAAATTGTTAAAAAAAAAAACCAAAAAATAGAAAAATGGACCAAAGAAGTAGATTATAGCAAGGATTTGTATAATACGACTATACAAATCCTTGGTCTCATTTAGACCAGTGGAGCTGTATTTGCTCCCCACTACTGTGAATTTATTACAGCATGTAGCCACCAAACCCTCCTGTTACATCAGTAAGAATATAGGGAATAAAAATTATTTTAAAATTTATATAAGCCTGTTTATTTTTTTAGGCGATTGTACTGCAATCTTTAAAACCGGAAACAGCTGTTGGTAGTTTTCTCCCCCTGACTCATGTTACCCAACATGCACCAGCACTGTCATCCTCGTTTGTAATCATAAATTTTGTAAATTTTTAACAAAATAATGACTTTATTCTCATTTTATATTGACAGAATACAATATCAAACATACTTACAATCAAATGTATCATAAAATGTGTCTTTGCATTACCGCAGTCAACAACTTGAGATAATTTTCTCCATTTGTCTGCGGATGAGGATTGTCATTTTCGTTGAGGATGGCCTCCGTTAACGTTAGCCTGGATGATATAGATTTATCTAGTCTCCGAGTAAGTATTATTATATCATTATTCCGGTTAAAATAATATTAAAACATTTGTTTTGGGCAGAGTCTACTTTTGAAGGATTGAGTGTTTTGACAGTTGAAAAAAGTGTAAACAAAGACTTGACACTTCACAAGAAAAAGAAAACACATTCCACAAATTTAACCACAAGTCCAATGGTCTACATGTAAAAACTTGAAGGACCAATATTAAGATTCTTATGCGTGATTAACCAGCTTTGTAGAAATCTTTCTGAAAACCAATTTTCAGTTTAATAAAGTGTTTTTTTTAACCTGCATACAAAGGGACGCAAGATGGGCGCAAGACAACCCTGACACTCTAAGAAAGCTTAAGACTCATGGAACTTCAATAAGTTCAATGTAAATTCAGACTGCCTATAATGTAGTCTCTGACAAAGTTCAAAAGGAATATAACATTTTATATTCAAATAATTGAAGTTGCTCGAATCTATATAGGTCCGCTCCCCCCAAAAAACATATTCGTACCCATTCTTGTCATTCTCGTTCCCTCACTTTCACTTTCACGCCCTATATGTTCGTGCCCTACACGTTAGTACCTTTTATTGGTTTGGTAAAGGACCAGATATCAAGTTGCTCTAACTCTATGTTTAAACGTTGTTAGAGTTTAGCAATACATGCACGTGTACATTTGCAGTCCAAGGTAACAATAAATTGAGGGTCTGAGTTGACTTATTGACAGATTAGGTTAAAGAAAATAGATTTAAATAAAGTATTCAACAAATGAATAAACTAAATTCGACCTTGACTTTTTAGCTTAATTTACATGTAAGTTTTATAATAATTAATAAAAATCATTTATAATCCCTCTTTGTCAGAGTTTTCTTTATAGAAGGTTCAAGTTGTCTTTCTGGATGGTCCACAGAGCTCAAGATAAGCTGCTTATTTGGGTCACTGTTGGAAGAAATTATCTGTTACTCAAAGCTGTATCCCTGGTAAATCTAGCTATAGGGGACCAGTTCATTAAACGATAAAAAGATGTTAGTCCGCCGGAAGTGGACGATAAATGGCTGATCCGTGTTAAGATAGAGCCATATCTCTTGCACGTTAAAGACATTTAAAAGAGCAGGCTAATGCCCCTACAAGGCAGCACTCGCACCCGCAAAGTGGAAAGGGAATAATATAAGTTGCAAAACTTATTCCCAATCCACAATAAATAAATATGTTTAAACTAAAAAGCAAGTCATACATGTAATGATGTATTATCAATTTTCTTAATGGAGAAGGCAACAACTCCAATAGAACCCATGGCTAAATAAAATCAATTACATGTAAACAGGGTTTTCATATACATATATATATATATATTTATAATATTGCTCTCAAAGTAAGACAAGCTTGTGTCGAAGTTCTGACAACAAAATTACAACATCTACAAGTGGTTTTGGCCTCAAAGGTACCCCAAATAGGCCAGCTGTCAGAATTGACAAGACAACATGAGAGGCTGGAGATATCATCAATAAAAATTTACACATTGTCAAAGTTGCATCTGATATTGAATGTGATCCAGTCTTCATTCATGCTTAACCACATGTCCACTAGCCCAGGCTTGTAAAATTCTTCTCTACAAGCAAACAGACTTCCAACTAAATATTTAGTAAAGTTGAGCTTCAGGCTTGTGGATTCAAAAGTGAAGACTGGACGTGGTACTGATGATAGTGAAACCAAGTCTGACTCATCGTTAACACTACAGTGGGTCACACATGTTACATTTTATAATATCATAACAAATTCATTTAAAGCAAAGTAAAAGATGGAATTTTCATTTTAATGGCCAGACTTGAAAGCCATATATTGAAGGTGAACATGTCTGTCTGACAGAGTTTGTTTGACCTTGACCTTATCATTATTATTCTATTTATATTATAATTGAAATATTATTAGCAGTTGAGACATTACAGTGTGTGCACTCTTGTTCAAGTAGCATTCATTTTATTTGTTACATGTACATAAATTGAACATATATATGTTGATTTGAGCAAATCAACATGATGGCTTCCCTTTTAGTTACAAATGTATGACTTAGTCTTGTCAAGTATTGCTTTGATGATAAATTGTAGTTAAAGAATAAAAATTGCACGTAAAAATTGTAGTAAAATTTACATGTTTCAGTTACATAAAAAATGTATACACGTACATGTTTTTGCATATTTCATTCAGCAATGTCAAGAAGGTAATATATTATTTTAGGATCCTGCTGGAATTTTTGATTTGGTTGAAGTGGTTGGAAATGGAACGTATGGACAAGTTTACAAGGTAAATACATTGTTCAATATTTATACAGCTCATAGTGGAAGGGAGGGGGGCTTTAAGTTTTATCCTTGTCTGTATGTGTACATCCCGAAGTTGGTTTCCATTATCAAACTTTGCATCAACTAAATGTTATGAAGCATATAGTTTTTATACACATTGGTTATTACTACAAACAAAGATCAAGATTAAATTTTGGTGGCACCACTTTAACAGTTTTAGAGGTATGTCCCTTTACAAGTGGAAATATTGCAGAATTTTTCATTTCCATTCTCTAACTTTAGTTTGCCTCAACCAAATGCTATGTATAAGTTTCATAGCATTTGGTTGAGGCAAACTAAAGTACAAATATACAAATTTTGGTAATTCAACTTTACCTTTCGTCAGTTATGTCCCTTTATAACTGTATATGATAAGCAAGCAGGTCTGTGTCCATTCCCCATTTATTTTTATTTACATTTAATCCTGTAAAATTGTACATGTTATGACAGGCTCTCTTTACGGGATATAAGGGAGCATTATATTTTCTGAATTGTGAATCTGCTAGTCTGTCAGTCATGTATCTGGTTAAAGTAAGGTACATTAGGTTATTAGTATTGATCCCATTCATTTGGCTCAAATTAGGACTTGAGCATCTTGTTTTTAGTCTATTCTGTATCAGTCTTTTGTTAGAGGTAGTTTACAATGAAGTTGTGGTCTCATCAACTTGAAACAAGTACACATATTGTCAGAGGTAGTTTACAATGAAGTTGTGGTCTCATCAACTTGAAACAAGTACACATATTCCTTACTATGGTATATAAACTTAAAATGTATGCCAATTAATGGTGTGGACCCACATAGTCCACTAAACATGGAAATCACAGTGCAGCAGGGAATGGTTGCCTATAGAGTATAGACACACAATTCTATTCAATTTGTTCACAATACACTTTTAAGTTTCTGAGATTTACTATAGTACTATTACATTTTGACCCATGGCCATTATGAGGTGTGTAAGTATTGAAATTTTCATTAAGACTTTAGGATTGGTTAATAGGAGAACTGTGGTATATGATACATAAATCGATGTTATTTCAAATGTACATTTACTTTTCTATCTTATATGATGTTTAAAAATTTGAATAAATTTGTTACCTGAATCATTTTCATTGATAAACATTTAAACTTCCTAAAATGGGGTTACATTTAATGTACTTACCTGTTCAAAAAGTATTTAAGTACATATATATGTAAGGTATTGTCTGATTAAGCTTCAATTTATACCTGAATTCTGTCTTAAATTAATATTATTTATTTCAATGTATATATACATGTATTTACAAAATTATGAACCATATGATATCTCAAGTAAAATGAGCAATATAACTTATGTGACCGCCCCCAGAAATATAACTTATATGACCCCGCCCACAGAAATTCTTTATGATCAGTTTGGAGATTAGTTTAATAGTGTGTTAATCTACCATCAACTTTTTGTTGACATCAGTCAGCATGTAATGATGTTAATATCACTGATTTAACAGTGTGTTTACCATTGCCATTTTAAATCATGAAAACTGATGTCAATTAATATTCTAATCTAACAACTAGTACTACATAATAAACGTACCCTAAAACCTTGTCTTGTGACAAATAGTTTGAACTTTATTTTAAAATGCTGAACTTTGTCAGACAGTTTATTGCTAAAACCTGTTTTAATATTTTGTGTACATGTACAACACATTTTGTATTTACATGTATGTATAGCAGATGATGTAATTAAATAAAAAAATATACCAGTATATGATTTTTGAAAATAATGTTGGGTACATAAATTATACTCTAATACTCAGTCTATAAACAATAATAATGATTCCTTTATATAATGGCACTTGTATATATGTTTTAGTATTTAAGCTAATGATATTTTACCCTTTGTTTTAATATACATTATGCTTTATATATGTATAATACCACATCACCCCCACCCCAATTCGCCTCTAGTTCAGACTGATAAATAACTGTTGTAGTTTGATAGTATTATTACAATAGATAAATGATTTATGTCACTCTTGAATGATAGTGCCCAAGAAAGCATCTTAGAAAATAAGGTTTATCTCCAAAACCAGTCAGAAATCTGTACCTAGTCACGACATCTGGTTTACAAATGTTCAAATTAAAAAACTTATGAATCCTAAAAGACAGATACATAATATAGAACTCAAAACTTCACACATATAACTTTCAATATTGTATCTCTTTTTGTTGGGGAAATATTTGTTTTTGGGGAAACAAATGTTATTTTCCATGAGTGGATGGTTAAGAAAAAATACTGCAGATGCCCTGATAGTTGATTAAATCTTTTGTGGATAGTTGTCTCATTGGCAATCATACTGTATTTTTAATTGTTCAGATATCTGATGTTATGCCCGTAGGAAATTATTTTATATATGAAATGAATGTAAAGTTATGAATAGTGATCAATTTATACAATGAGTTAACGTTTTAATTAGCAGATTGATTTGTTGGGTAAAAACTTGATATTTTAGCTGTCGATGCAAGCACGGTTGTATACAGGGTAGATACTGTATTTATAATATATACAAATGTGTGTACGATTCAATCAATGGGACTGAAATCTGAGTTTGTACATACTACATGTATGTCTGCATGATTGTATACAGAGTAGAAACTGTATATATACATGTTCATGTACAATGTATGATTAAATCATTTGCGCTTGTATTGTACAACTCAGTTAGTGCATACTACATGTATGCCTGCTTGGTTGTATACAGGGTAGAAACTGTATATACATGTACATAGATATAGGAAGATTTGGTGTGAGTGCCAATGAGACAACTCTCCATCCAAATAACAATTTATAAAAGTAAACCATTATAGGTCAATGTACACTCTTCAATACGGAGCCTTGGCTCACACCGAACAATAAACTATAAAAGGCCCTAAAATTACTAGTGTAAAACCATTCAAACGGGAAAACCAATGGTACATGTATGATTAAATCAATTGCGCTTGTATTTGTACAGTTCATTTTGTACAGACTTTGTCTATGAAGGTTTTGTATCTAAACTGTACAGGAGTAACAATGAAATACTACCACAGGTAGAGCATCCTTGTCTTACAGGCATACCATCTTGGTGTATTAGATTAATTGTACAGATGTGTAGGTTTTTAGTTTGGCTTAAAAAAATCAGTAACAAAATGATTTTGTCCACAATCCATGTTCTCTCTTACCAGGGACCCAAAGTTTATTCCTGTGTTTAGATTATGATGATTATTGCATACAGGTTTTATTAACTTGTATAGAAAAGATTTTACCCCTGAAGTGAATAATTTCTAATCTCTATGTTTAATGAAGTGTTGAATACAAATGTACATGAGCAGATTATTGTGGGTACTGAATCACAAAAACCAAGGAAGTCAATCTGGTCAGGAAGTGTAAACATGCATGTATGGCATGTCTAGACTCATTAAAATGTAAGAAGTGCAAGGTCAAAAGGTCACATATGTTATTGTTTATATTATTTAAAGGTGTAGATGTATAGTTAGAAGCGTGATAAACCTATTTAGTCAACATTTTAAAAACAGTTCTTGATGGAATCGGAACAGATATCTAGAAATTAATGAACAAAAGAATATGTAAGGCTTTGCAAATAAGGCAGCGACCAAACAACATTATGAAACCAGAAAAGACATCTGATAGTCAATCAAAGTCTTAACCATACTGCAAGCATCTAATTAATATATACAAGAACTACAGTTACAGTTTTTAAAGTAATTAGTTGCACTTTCCTCTAACATAAACATATGAATCAGAATGATGCAAACATTTTCTCTGTCAAGTGTTGTGTGCTGTTATATTAATTATGTAAAGTATGAGCAGTCAAAAAGAATGTTGTTAGACTATGAATTAAAGAGATTTGGGTTTACATAAATAAGACAACTACATTTCCTTCATTTTAGAATTTGTAATAAGAGCCTGTTATTGTTTATTCATAAGATTTACATGTGACTTGTGTTGTGTATTAAAAGATTTAGATCTCTGATTTTCAACGATTTCCTGTATTTACACCAAGGAAGTACAAAAACGTGATAAAAACAATACTTCCTTTAATTTATAAGTGGCGTGAACTCTGTGACACACTGATTGGAGGGGATTTGTTGTTTTCTAAATAGCCTATATTGAATTTTAACCTTGCAGAACTAACAAGTTAAATGAAATTATTATTTATGTACAAATGAAATGTATCTATATTAATTTATTATAAACATCTTTTATGTCTGTGGATATTATGTATACTTTTGTCTGTTCCTCTCTCTTTGTGTGTACTTTTGTCGGTTCCTCTCCCTTTCACCTGAAATATTTGATTCTATGTGAATCATGAACTGTATGATTTTACAGAGAATAGTTTTGTCTGCAATAGCATTTAATACCTGAATTTTATTAGTCATTCTTAGAGGTTTACTGTGTGGTAATCATTGTACATACTTCACCATGGTTTGTCTGAAGGTCAAGTTTTAGGATGATGTTACACACTTTCAGAAGATTTAGAATAGACAATTCAGTCTTTTATTCATGAAATAAATGCATTTGATTTCTAATAGTGTGTCAAAATCATCATTTTCAATAAATAAAAAAAAAAATAGTAAATAAATTTCAATTGAATAGATGTAAAATAAAATGATTGTTTTCTGAACAACAAAAAATACTACTGTGCATTGTACACTAAAGTGCAACTATTTTGAAATCTATATCTATTGACAGTATGCCTTTTATCAATGAACAAGTTATATCTTACACAAACACAGACTACTTGACCAGTATCAATCCAATGTGTCTTACACAAACACAGACTACTTGACCAGTATCAATCCAGTGTGTCTTACACAAACACAGACTACTTGACCAGTATCAATCCAGTGTTTCTTGCACAAACACAGACTACTTGACCAGTATCAATCCAGTGTATCTTACACAAACACAGACTACTTGACCAGTATCAATCCAATGTGTCTTACACAAACACAGACTACTTGACCAGTATCAATCCAGTGTATCTTACACAAACACAGACTACTTGACCAGTATCAATCCAGTGTGTCTTACACAAACACAGACTACTTGACCAGTATCAATCCAGTGTATCTTACACAAACACAGACTACTTGACCAGTATCAATCCAATGTGTCTTACACAAACACAGACTACTTGACCAGTATCAATCCAGTGTGTCTTACACAAACACAGACTACTTGACCAGTATCAATCCAGTGTATCTTACACAAACACAGACTACTTGACCAGTATCAATCCAATGTGTCTTACACAAACACAGACTACTTGACCAGTATCAATCCAGTGTGTCTTACACAAACACAGACTACTTGACCAGTATCAATCCAGTGTATCTTACACAAACACAGACTACTTGACCAGTATCAATCCAGTGTATCTTACACAAACACAGACTACTTTCTTACACAAACACAGACTACTTGACCAGTATCAATCCAGTGTATCTTACACAAACACAGACTACTTGACCAGTATCAATCCAGTGTATCTTACACAAACACAGACTACTTGACCAGTATCAATCCAGTGTATCTTACACAAACACAGACTACTTGACCAGTATCAATCCAGTGTATCTTACACAAACACAGACTACTTGACCAGTATCAATCCAGTGTATTTTACACAAACACAGACTACTTGACCAGTATCAATCCAGTGTATTTTACACAAACACAGACTACTTGACCAGTATCAATCCAATGTATCTTACACAAACACAGACTACTTGACCAGTATCAATCCAATGTGTCTTACACAAACACAGACTACTTGACCAGTATCAATCCAATGTATCTTACACAAACACAGACTACTTGACCAGTATCAATCCAATGTATCTTACACAAACACAGACTACTTGACCAGTATCAATCCAATGTATCTTAAAAAGTGACATGGTTTATCAAATTATAAGAGTAACAATTACAAAATGAGCTGCATCAAATAGATGTCAACCTTATACAAATGCATATCAATACTTTGGATTATTTACTTAGGGTTAAAAAATGCAAAAAAAATCTCTATGCAAAGTCTATAAATGTTTGAAAATTGACTTGATATACAGACCAAAATTTATCCTTTTCTTGGTCTATATAAGAACCTGATGTAGGCAACAACTTACATTTTAATAAGAAATCTAATAATCGAGGACAATCTTTAAAATTGACTTTTATTTTTTCAGGGTCGGCATACAAAAACAGGACAGCTGGCAGCCATCAAGGTTATGAATGTGAATGAGGTAAAGAAGCTTCTGACAAATACATGTATCAATGTTGCAAGGAAGTCTGACAAATACTTGTATCAATGAAGAAAAGGAAGTCTTAATTGTAGAGTAAAAAAATTGCAATGCACTCTTAGAACAAAATATTTGAACATTTATTGTTCAGGTACATTTTGTAATAAAAGATCAAATGTATTTAATAACTCTGTAATTATCTAGTAAATGGTCTTGAATTTTTGTAGGTAAAATATATTATTAGGAAAAATCAAACTGTTAGATATAATTAACTTATTGAAATGTTTAAAGGATTTTTGTTTTTAATCACAGAGATATTTATGGATTTTAAGGTATTCTGATTTTGATTTGATATTATTGCATTTCAGGATGAAGAAGAAGAAATTAAATTAGAAATAAATGTTTTAAAGAAAGTGAGTATCTATATAGATCTGTTGATTGTTATGACAGTTGTTAACATGATATCTGTGTGCCCCACTTATCTTAGATGATTTTATATATATAAGAAATTTATTGTGCAGTGTTCTCCCCAGGCCGATATGACGCTGCGGTGCCGCAGCGCCTTCATAATATTTTCGAAGATCCCGCAGCGTCTTAATTGTCCGCTGTCCCTTAATACTTGATCCCGCAGCGTGTTAATTTTCACAATTTCATTATAAATGTTGGTTAAAATTGTCTAGTTGCTGATCACCGCTGAGAGGTCGGTCAGTGTTACGCAATAACTGATAATTAGTTTTACCTGAGCCACGCTTATCTCAGCCTTATCGGACTATGCTATCATGTAATAGCGTACATGATTATCAAGAAGATAGATATTTGTAGAAGAAAATTAAAAAAAATAAAAACTTCAGTGCAGAAATTGAAGAAATAGATCGCAAATACATTGTATTTACGCATTGTTTGTGTGATCACTTGACCATTTAAATAACGAATTTTTTCATTGGTCGAGAAGAAGAATCTATTTTAACACGACCAATGAACGTGATGAATACACATTGCTAAAGATATTTACGATGAAAATTATGAATGAGAGTATTTGTAATTGAAAAAAAATAAAATAAACTTTGATTAAGGTGGTATGGGTGTCTTCCTCCATCTTGGATTGTAAAAAACAGAGAATCAAAGGTCCAGATTTTACATCAATTTAGCAAAATTTGATGCAGGAATGCAGATGTTTAATGTACATTTTCATTTAAAAGTACCAATTTATAAGAATATAACTTCTAAATATTGATCTTTTTGCAAATGTTAATTATTTTTGGTTGTTTTTATCTTTTTTAAAATTGGCATTTTTAGGGGAGGTAACTCTTAAAAAGTGCATTTTCTGAAGGATTCTGTATGGATTTTTCCTATTTTATATTTTAGCCGGAAAAAACGTACGGTGACCCTATCTTTTCTTTTGATATTCTCAAAGCAGTGTCTGAAAGCTATCTTTTCCTGAAGTATTTAACAATTCTATCATTTTGTTTAGTTTCTAATCACAAAATGGTGTTTTTTCCTGTATAATCCTTACAAAATGTGTCCTTTTGTCCCGTCCTGTAGCTTGAGAAAATGCGCGGTGACCTATCATTTTTATTATATTTTTCAACATGTATCAATAGATACAACGTTTTGGCAAAGTATGAACAAATTCTATCATTTTTATTTTAGACTCCCATACCACCTTAAAGATAAAGAGAAGTGATTTATTTTACTATAAAGTTAAAAAATGTTACTTGCAAGGTAAATTGTCTCAAACTGTCGTGTTTTTAGAAATAAAATGATCATTGAACATCGATCGTTAAATTCCGTTCGTCGGTACGGAATTGCTGAAGCTTCTATATAATGTCACTAGTTGATCATTTCAATGGTCTTAACTTTAAAAAACATGCAAAGTTTCCATTATATCTACCTGCCAGAGATAGGTTTTAACAATAATAAACACGGAAGCGTAATGTAAAACTACGGAAACTTGTCAGCTGTTCATTAACATATTGTTGTTTTAAAAAGTTGTATACCAAATATGATCAAATATCTTAACCATATTCGCTTTTATTAATTCTGAATGAACATGTTCTCTGCAAATAACAAAAGGGTGACTTCTAAGCAAAGGCAGATGATGAAAGTAGAAGTTTTTTTCTCTCAGCCTAATGACTTCTAATGAAAAGGGGAATACACCTTCCTCTTCACTGTCAGTATAAGCAGATGTCATTGCTTCTCCTAATCCCAACCTAGCTAAAGTTTTAGCAAGTGATAACAGCAAGCACCATGTTTCTGGTTTCAATGACAAGTGGCTGACTGAGTTTTCATGGCTTACAAATGTTAAAGTATAACCAAAAGTTATTGTGAGAGGGGGTTTTCAACCCTAAAGAGGATAAAGACAAAATTGAGGAACAGACTGTCCAACAAAATAACACTATCTTGAAACATTATCCCTAGAAGGAGCAGAGAGTACAGAGATGAATATTTATATTTTGACTTATAAATAACTTTTGTGTTTAAAATCAATTTATTTCATATATGTATATATATATTCTTGTAATTCATTATTAAATACTCTGCATTCTCAAACACATAACACAAAGCATTATAGTTCATATTGCATGTCATGGATTAATGACTGATTTCTTCAGATCACAAAAGTTCACTCTAAAAAAAAGAGTTACGCGCCCTTGAATTTTGCGCCTTAAAAAAATCCTGGGGAGAACACTGTTGTGAATCAAAAAGTTACCTAAACACATGTATTATGAACATGTAAAATTGAAAAGGTGTACAAGCCTTCAACATATTACAATTGCTATCTATATTAAGACATAAAAAGGGGGGGGAGGCATGGTATTTTAATCCTTTGGGCTTTAACGAATATTTGTAAAATAAATTAAAGATCATGTTGCATACATTAATGTGATACGAGGTTGCGGATATGTACCAATTTGAATTATATAAGACTGGTATATACAAGACTGGTATATAAAATGTTGTATTCTGACTGGTTCAAGACCTAGAAACGTTTCTGTATTCATTCATATTAGTACACAACTACATTTATTTAGTAAATAATCAAAACTACTTATTTTATATCCTATTGAACTTCAGAAAGTCTCTTTTGTATACTCAATAGATTTTTCCTTGAATTTGGTATTTAACATAACTAGCAAACAAGGTTTTTGTGTGTTTGTTTTGTAAACTTTTCATCTTAATTCTTAATAAAGTTTCATGTTTTGTTAATTTCAGTATTCCAACCATAGAAATATTGCTACATATTACGGGGCATTTATAAAGAAAAGTCCTCCAGGCAAAGACGACCAGTTATGGGTAAGAGTATTTGGATTTGAAAATCTACCAAAAAAAAGCTCATCAAACAAAATATGACCATTAGCGAGTCATGGATATCAGACATTCACAGAAAACAGTAGTATTTCAAAGAAAATTCTAGCCCATTTTTAAAGATGACCAACTGAGGGTCAAATCTAGTTTTATATTATAAGGAATTTACAACAAGAAAGCAAACGTGCAAGCTAAGGTCATAAGATATGTTGTCACCTGAAATTGTACTTCATAAAACAATGGAATCCAGCTAATTTACATAGTGTAACAACATATTTGAGATATAAATTTATTACAACAGCCTGCTCATTTTAAAATAAAAGACATAATTCTGATATGTTTGTTAAGTCACTCATTTCTTTCTGTCTTGTTATGTATTTCCCACACATATAGATAAATGTTTTCTATTCAAGCTGGTAATGGAGTTTTGTGGAGCAGGATCAGTAACAGATTTAGTAAAAGGTAACTGTTTATTTTTCTGTGGTTTTCTACTTTAAGTTTTTGGTTGTTTTCACTATAAGTTACAAGTTTGATATTAATTAATGCATGTTATTATACCTTACATATATTTCAAACAATTCTATTGGGTGAAACGTTATCACGTGACATGGAATAATTCAGTTAATTTTCATTCAATTGCAAGGAAGGACGAATAACCCTAAAAATTTACACCAGCGGTGAATAACCCTATTATTCACCGGTGAATAACCTTTTCAGTTTGTTTATTTGTACATGAGTTACCTCCCTTGAAAATGATGTCACAGACGTAAATAAACAAAATGGCAGCGTTCATGTTACACTGGAAGCCCATCGAGAGACGAGGAAATAAGACATTGGACATGAATAGAGCTGAAAGTGCCAGAAGCCGATGATATCTCTTATAAACGGTCAGGGCCATCAATATTTTACAAAAAGATTCTACTTTTGTTGTAAATTCGAGTAATTTGAACACAAAAATTTATTTTCAAACGTCAGTCTGTGTGTTATGTTAAAAATATAGACTATACAGTGTAAGTGTTCGAAATGCCCTTCCACTGTTAGTTCGGTATAATAAAACAATTGTGGTCCGTTGAAAAGGTGAATATCCAAAATTGTCAACCCTTAAAAGTTATTTCACTTCGGGCTGCACCCTCAATGAAATAACCTTCTCGTGTTGACAATTTTGGATATTCACCTTTTCAACGGGCGCCCGAAGTGAAATAACTTTTAAGGGTTGACAATTTTGGATATTCACCTTTTCAACGGGCCATAATTGTATATTGTAAATGTTTGGTATAAAATATTACTGTCTCAGAAATCTATTATGCTTTATAGTGATGTTATACCACTTGAATCAGTTATTTGTTTGATTAGCATATTGATGTCTTCTTGACCTACATTTCATGCTTGATTAGCATATTGATATCTTCTTGACCTACATTTCATGCTTGATTAGCATATTGATGTCTTCTTGACCTACATTTCATGCTTGATTAGCATATTGATGTCTTCTTGACCTACATTTCATGCTTGATTAGCATATTGATGTCTTCTTGACCTACATTTCATGCTTGATTAGCATATTGATGTCTTCTTGACCTACATTTCATGCTTGATTAGCATATTGATGTCTTCTTGACCTACATTTCATGCTTGATTAGCATATTGATATCTTCTTGACCAACATTTCATGCTTGATTAGCATATTGATGTCTTCTTGACCTACATTTCATGCTTGATTAGCATATTGATGTCTTCTTGACCTACATTTCATGCTTGATAAACTGTGGATTATTTGTGTTGTTACTGTGTGAAACCAAAAGGGGAAAAAAATGGTTACCCTTCTACATAGACCAGCTCCTTTTGATACATGTCACCATAAGACACATTTTACACTAAGGAAATTAAACGAATTGATATGTGTCTCATATCTCATAAACTCATTGACTTATAAACAGTTACACTTTCTACCTCTCCTGTCTTGGATCAATAAAAACAACTTTCTAAAATTTGTCTGGAGTAATAAAAAGCTCAACAGGATGTGTAAAATAATTTGTATGCCCTCTGGTTTATGAGGGGGGATAAAGTTTTACTCATGTCTGTCTGTACAAACATCCCAAAATTGGTTTCTGTTCTCTTACTTTAGTTTGTCTCAACCAAATGTTATGAAACTTATACACAATGATTATTATCACAATACACAGATCAGGTTCCAATATTGGTGATGTCACTTTTACAGTACTGGAGTAATCCTCCTTACAAATGGAAAAATGGAAAAACCGATTTTTTGTGTGTCCATTCTCTTACTTAATTTGCCTCAACAAAATGTTATGAAACTTATTCACAATGCTTTTTACAATAAAATGTAGATCAAGTATAAAGTGACACCTTCCCCATGTCTGGTGTTTCTTTTTATAAATAAAGATAGAAAAGATTTCATGTACTTGATGAAGTAATAGAGATTGAAGTATTTTTGTTTAATATTTCAGCAACAAAGGGTAACACATTAAGAGAAGAATGGATCGCTTATGTTGCAAGGGAAATACTCAGGGTAGGTCAAATTATTTGTTTTGAGTAAGAGACCATATTTTGGTCAGTCTTTACTGTATCGATTAGATTTGTTTGCAGACCTGCCAACTTTCCAGCATTATGTGGGATATTCCCTTTGAGAGTTGTTAACCTACAAATGTATGCATTAGGTCCTCTTGTGCTTAAATTCCCCAATGAAGAATTAAAGAGTTTGCAGATATGTGTATGTACAAGATTATGAGAAAGGTTAATAATGAAAATTGCCAAAAACAGAAATTTTTAAAGTCATCAAAAAAATGCCGAATAAACTGGTTTCTAAACAGCACACATTCTCTTCAAAAGAAATAAGTAGAATGCGTTTTAATTTCAAAGCAGAATGTGTTTAAATGTTTACAGATGATTTTACTTTTATTGCTATTGTAGTTGATATTATTAGCTCACCTAGCCCTTAGGGCCAAGTTAGCTTTTCTCATTACTTGGCGTCCGGTGTCGTCTGTTAACTTTTACAAAAATCTTCTTCTTTGAAACTACCAAGATGGCCGCCATGTCTAAACACTGGGATAAAATGTAGATTTTGGCCTATAACTCTGAAACCAAAGCATTTAAAGCAAATCTGACAATGGGTAAAATTGTTTATCAATTCAAGATCTATTTGCCCTGAAATTTTCAGATAAATCGGATAACCAGAAGTTGAGTTACTACCCCTGAATTGGTAATTTTAAGGAAATTTTGCCATTTTTGGTTATTATCTTGAATAATATTATAGATAGAGATAAACTGTAAACCACAATTATAATGTTCAGCAAAGTAAGATCTACAAATAAGTCAACATGACCAAAATGGTCAGTTGACCCCTTAAGGAGTTATTGCCCTTTATAGTCAATTTTACCAATTTGTCTTAAATTTTTGTAATCTCTTACAAAAATCTTCTCTGAAACTACTGGACCAAATTGAACCAAACTTGGCCACAATCATCATTGGGGTATCTAGTTTAAAAAATGTGTCCGTTAACCCTGCCAACAAACCAAGATGGCTAACAATAGAACATAGGGGGTAAAATATAGATTTTGGCTTATAACTCTGAATCCAAAGCATTTAGAGCAAATCTGACTGGTGGCAAAATTTTTTATCAGATTTAGATATATCTGCCCTGAAATTTTCAGACAAATCTGACACTCAGTTGTTGGGTTGCTGCCTCTGAGCTAGTAATTTTATGGAAATTTTGCAGTTTTATCTTAGATATTATTATAGTTTCTAATAATATCTTTTACTATAAATTATGATTTTCACCTTATTTTACATGATTTCCAAAGCATCAGTAAATACAGGTGAGCGACACACGCTCTTTAGAGCCTCTAGTCTTATGTTATGATTTTTGTCTTTTTGTTTGTTTGTATGAAGCAGTTATGATTGTCTGTGTTAGTCAATTAGTATTTCAATTAGAGCACTTGCTCAATTTGATCAAATTAATGAACCCATGAAAAGGTTGTGTATACTTTGCATATAATCTGCTAAAACAATGATAACTTTTGTTTGTTATTTTCAATGCTTCAGGGTTTAGCACATCTTCACCAGAACAAAGTGATCCATCGTGATATTAAAGGACAGAATGTCTTGTTAACAGATAATGCTGAAGTCAAACTAGGTAAGAAATATGCTCTATCTGATTTGATTAACACTAGTGGAAGACTAGGTTTCAGACTCTGTTTTTGTCACTAGTCTTTCTTATAAAATAATATCCAGTTTCTTAATTGCTATACGTCTGGATTTGTTATGTTCAGTTTCGTCATTTAAACTTGCTTTGATATATAAAGCTTTGAAAGTTAATTCTTATCATATTTTTCTACACATATAAAATTAAAAATGAGTTGGCAATCTGTACCCATTCATATTCATTAAGTATATATAAACATTATGATGTATGACGGTATTAACCAATGAGGTAGCAACCCAAAAACAGATATAAACAAGATCTTAGAGACACCATTCATTTAAAAACCAAACTTTAAAGTAACCAACAATAATTCATTTACCAACCAATAGTAAAGCTCTGGTTTATGCTGGGGATAATCATAGCTTTTCATAGACACTAGATACTAAAAATACATGAAACTGAAAAACTACCAACAGTGATACAGGAGAAGATATTCCAAAGTTTTGTAAAACTGATGTGGTAAAATTGAGAATGGGAACAGGGAATATGTTCCTCAGCTTGCCCCTGTATACTAGTTGAGTGATAATGAACGACATACTAAACTCTGAAATATATAAAGAAACTAAAATTGTCCATATTTCATAATATTTGTTATCGCACAGGCTAATCAATAAGTGGTTATCTGTGTTAACAATAGAATTATAATTTTATAATAAATGTTGTTGATTTCAGTTGATTTTGGTGTAAGTGCTCAACTTGATAAAACCATTGGTAGAAGGAACACATTTATTGGAACCCCGTACTGGTAAGACCTTATTACATAATAATTATTTTGTGAATAATGTAAATTTTGTAAGAACAAATTGTCAAGATTGTCTTGAACATTCATGAAAAAATGAAAACAACTGAACTGGTTAAATGATCTAAAACATTGTGGACAAAATTATTTACACAGAAGTATGACATTAAATGGCCCACCATGTCAAAGTCTCACATTGTTCAAAAACAAATTTTTAATCACCTGAAACAATATATATGTAATTGTTTCATCTACATATCATAAATCAAATTACTTTGAAACTGATTGACCAATTATTATTTGGATTTTCTTAAAAGTGTTTATTTCAAGGATGTCTCTAAAAGGAAACCATTATTTGAATTTTCTTCAACATTTAATTGTTTGTTTATAGGATGGCTCTAAACGGAAACCATTATTTGAATTTTCTTTGTAGGTAAAGGAAACCGTTATTTGAATTTTCTTTAAGCATTTATTTGTTTATTTGTAGGATGGCTCTAAAAGGAAACCATTATTTGAATTTTCTTTGTAGGATGGCTCTAAAAGGAAACCATTATTTGAATTTTCTTTAAGCATTTATTTGTAGGATGGCTCTAAAAGGAAACCATTATTTGAATTTTCTTTGTAGGATGGCTCTAAAAGGAAACCATTATTTGAATTTTCTTTGTAGGATGGCTCTAAAAGGAAACCATTATTTGAATTTTCTTTTTAAAATTTTATAGTTTTTTTGTAGGATGGCTCTAAAAGGAAACCATTATTAGAATTTTCTTTAAAATTTTATTGTTTATTTGTAGGATGGCTCCAGAAGTGATAGCCTGTGATGAGAATTCAGAAGCTACTTATGACAATAGGGTTTGTATTCTTTATCGTAGATTGTCCATTACCTTAGTTATAACTGTATTTACTTTTTCATTAATCTGTAATATATTATCTTGTGTTTTTCAAAACCAGTGTTTTAGTATTTAAATATTAAATTAGCAAAGCATTCTGAAAACAAAATTCTGCAGCAAAGTAGACCAAATTAAAATGCTTTCACATGTATGGATCACTAAAAAATATGGAGATTTTAAATGATAGCCAATGAGATGGCCAATGAGACTACTATCCACAAGAGACTAAAGGAGCTGAACAGACTACAACGATTAGCAAAATCCATACTACATAGTTCAGTTTAAAAGCTCCTTTGAAATTGAGAAACAAGTCCAAAAAGAGGACCATTTACACTTGTTTTCTTATGATTGGAAGGTTTCAAATTTGGAATGAGCCAAAATATTTCTACTGTATACAATTTGTGTAATGATACTTGCTATTTGTAATGAACGTATAAAACTCAATCCACCTGACTTAATGTTTATATTTTGACAGAGTGATTTATGGTCATTAGGGATTACTGCAATAGAAATGGCTGAAGGCAAGCCACGTAAGTAGACAACATAAATCTCGGGTTATAAAGGAAAGCTATATACGTCTGTATTGTTATCATCCTTTCAATATATAAAACACTTTTTCAAAATATTAAAAAAAAAAAGAGTTTTTATGCCCAATTTATAGGCATTATGTTTTTTTGTCTGTGCTTTAGTTTGTTCATTTGTTTGTCCGTCTGTCCCATATCAGGTTAAAGTTTTTGTCTATGGAGATTTTAAGAGGTTAAGCCTGATAAAAAGATAATTTGTATGAAGTAAATCTAACATAGTCTTGTTATTTCATCTGAAAAAAATCGGAGATTTTCATTTGCATTAAAATTAATTTGATTTTTTTGAAATTTTTTCCATCATCCACAAAATAGTATGAACAAATATTAAACGAATTAAATTATTGATATTGTTTTTTTACAGCACTCTGTGATATGCATCCAATGCGAGCCTTATTTTTAATTCCCAGAAACCCCCCTCCAAGATTAAAATCCTCTAAGTGGTAAGTGGTTAAACATTGTAATGATCTGCATTAACCCTTAAACTGATAGCTGCCCTGACAGAAGCAAGTCTGTGACAATGGCTTCCCTTGCTATTGTGACACAAGTGAGAGTTCTTCTTATTAAATATCAATTAACAAGTTGTCTCTAGTTATTTATTTATTTATTTAATTCACTTACACCGTAGACACAGTTTTATTGATGTTTTGAAGAAAATCATTAAAATGAAAAATGTCTATTTTTTTGCGTTTAATCGTAAGAAATTACTGAAATTCGACTTTTTGACCGAAACTTATAATTTTCTAACCCAAAATTGCAAAAGAATGAAAATTTTAACAAGGTTGTAGGAATTGTTTACACTGAATGATGTCCATTCCTAGTATTTTGTACATAAAATAGCATGCCAACAGTTTTAAATATTATAATGAGATATCATTCTCTCTTGAAAGCAATTTATATCTTGGAAACTTTTATATTGGCTCCTTATATTTAAGAAATATTATCACATTTAACTTCTGATTTTCATCTTATATTTAAGTTTTTCGTAAGTTTTATCACATTAAACATTTGATTTTGAAATCAATCTTTAGCATTCTTACTTTTCAGGTCATCAAGATTTCAGAATTTCGTAGAAACTTGTTTAATAAAAGATTACACACAGAGGCCAAATACAGAAAACCTGCTAAAACATCCATACATTAAAGATCAACCGACAGAGAGACAAGTCAGGATACAACTTAAAGATCATATAGATAGACATAAAAAGAATAGAAGGAGTAAGTCAGAAAAAAGATCAGATCATTCAGATAAAATGATAGAACAAGTAACTGAAAACACACAATAACAACCGATTCCATTTTTTTTTTCATGATTCAGTTTATTAAAATATTTCTTTAAATATTGTTAACAAAAATTGTATTTATACAAATTAACAATAACGGCCTGATTCACAAAGATGAAAAAAAAAACAGTCAGAAGAAAATCCTTAATATTTTTTTCAAAGGCATGCAATCCAAGGGAGATAATTGAACTGAAGTATATTGGAAATCAACCAATTTTTGCTTGATTTTGTTTTGAAGTAAAAAAAAATAAAAACAGCTACCACAAATTTCTGTTAATATTCCAAAATCCATTAATTTGATTATACTCCCAAGTGTTATATCAATTCCTACATATGAATAGGTCTTTTGGGAGTCAACAATTAAAAAAAAACTGAAACAAATTGAGATTTGTATAAGAAGTTGATTATTTATTTTATTTCCATTGTTATTTACAGCTGATGACCATGATACAGAATATGAGTACGAGGGAAGTGATAATGAAGAAGAGGAAGACAATACCACACCTGGGGAACCAAGGTAACGTTATAAACAAATATAGGGAGGGTTTAAGCTAGGATATTGGGGGTTAAGTCACTTTTGTGCGCTATGAAAATCAACCATTTTTTGTGTAATAGCAAGGGACAAAGGATGTAATTTTTGTAACTAGCTTCATTTTCGACTTTGTAAAATTTTGAAGGACTTTAGGCTTGATTCACAAACAGTATTGTATGATTGGACTGTATTAGCCTTTATTATGAAAGATTCTGACATGGGATATGGAAACTTTGTTTACAATTTCTCTTCAGTTAGTTGCTGATCGACAAATGTTGGATTCATTTTTATGCAGTTAAGCTGCATTATGCGAGCACCCTAGATTTGTGTTCTACCCAATAAATGCTGAAATACTTGCCATTGTCATTATCTAGCTTGCTACTATGTTATATATAACTAATTGAACACTTTTTTAATACTTTTTATTCTGGATTACAAAAAATATGACCAGAAAAACCTTAAATGATCGTCGATTTATCCAAAAGTTTTGAAGTTACACATAGGAAGTAGTGCTTATTAAGAATCCTTGTGTAGTTCTTTATGACTTGTGCTTTTGGCCAAGATGTCAAAGAACAATTGTATGAAATATTTAATCGCCGAAAATCTCTTAAGACAAGCAGTTTAGATTTCCCAAATGGCAAAAGTCGTAGGAATATTGTTTGTCATCAATACGTAGTACAACTACGTCAGTAGTCTATTATATAATAAGTTCAACTGTTCATGGTTGGCGGCAATTTCAAATTAGAAAAAGAAATTTTCGTATCTTTTCAATTTGGAGGCAGGTGTGCAAATTAGCGGTGGTCCGAGGTCCGCGACCTTCCACTTTTGCAAGCGGAATTTCGACTAGGATAGTTGCTTTCTAGCTACGCCCGACGTAGTCACCTTCCACTTGAAAGAAAATAAGAATTAACTTTGCAAACCTTTTCACCATGTTCACCAGTCTCCAATTGAACGAGCTAAAAACTTATTTTTATCATTATTATTCATGACAGCGATGTTCATTTGTTCAACCGCTAGCTTTATACAGAAATCGCCGACAAATATTGTATAAATTCGAGTAAAATCGTATCTGATTGACAAAAACAACATTGTAAATACATAACAATGGCGGCCGTGAAGACAAAATTTTACAATATCGGATCCGATTCCGGAAGCGGATAAGGGTAATTCCTGGTTTGGCGATCAATTACAACATAAATCCAAACAGGTGAAAAAATACATCTATGCCTGGTAAATGAATATAAACACTAGAATTGTAAACCAAAAGATATATGTAAAAGAAAGAAAAAGCAGAAAAATATTTTATACAGAAACTCAAAATTCTTTTTGACACATTTTAATTTAAAAATCCAATACAACGTGACAGCTGGGAATAGTATATCTAAGAATATACATGTTCATGTTCACAGTCTAAATCAGTCATAAATGATGATAATGCATGTGAGATGCTTTTAAAGTGTAAACATATTACTGCAATTTTGAAGGGTTGTTTTTTTATCTCAATTTTGAAGGGTCAATTAAAGTAGCTGAAAGTTTCTTTCTTTATTTTCACAAGTAATGCAACTATATTATATATACCTGAATGTAAGTAAATCAGAAGATATATAGGTGGCATCCTTTGGGCCACTCTACCCCCTCCTGTTTAATAACTTGGAAACGGTCGAGCTCCCCACCCCTAAACCATATGAGGGGCAGATCCAGGATTTTAGGTTAGGAGGGGTGCAAACATAAATTTTCTCCGAGCAGAGCAAGGCTAAAAAAAATTGAGGTAAAATTATCGGAATATTCTTTATTAAGCTGAGAACAACCCATGCTTTGCAAATTTAAGGGCGGTGCACGCCCGCCCCCCTTCGACTGAATCGCCCCTGCATATATTCAAGTATAGGACAATATAATAAATAAAATGAAATATAGGGGGAGTCCCTGGAGTTAATACCCCACCCCCTCCTGTTTGATAACTTGGAAACGGTCGAGATCCACACCCCTTAACCATATATATTCATGTTTGTGACAATATAAAAAAAATCAATGAAATATAGAAAGAGTCGCTGGGGGTCACCCAACCCTCCTGTTTTAGAATTTAAAAATGGTCGAGATCCCCACCCCTAAACCATATATATTCATGTATGGGACAATATAACATCCCACCCCTTAACCATATATATTCATGTACGGGACAATATAACAATTCAAATGAAAGATAGGGGAGTCCTTTGGGTCACTGTACACCCTCCTGTTTGAGAACTTAGAAATAGTCAAGACCCTCACCCCTAAACCATATATACTCATGTATGGGACAATATAACAAATCAAATGAAATATAGGGGAAGTCCCTGTGGTCACCCCAACCCTCCTGTTTGAGAACTTGGAAACGGTCGAGATCCCCACACCAAAACAATATATATTCATATATGGGCCAATATAACTAATTAAATGAAATGTAGGGGAAGTCAATAGGGTCACCCTACCCCCAGTGGGGGATCCAGAAATTTTCACAAGTGGGGGCCCACTGACTGACCTAAGATCAAGATCCTCACATCCTCACCCCTAAACCATATATACTCATGTATGGGACAATATAACAAATCAAATGAAATATAGGGGGAGTCCCTGGGGTCACCCTACCCCTCCTGTTTGAGAACTTGGAAACCAATGAGATCCCCACCCCTAAACCATATATATTTATGTATGGGACAATATAACAAATAAAATGAAATTTAGGGGAAGTCCCTAGGGTCACCCTACCCCAAGTGGGGGATCCAGAAATTTTCATAAGTTGGGGCCCACTGACTGACCTTAGATGGGCCCGCTCCCAGATACGCTTCAGTGATTCCCTATATAAGCAACCAATTCTTTTCCCAAAAAGGAGGGGGCACCCCCCCTAAATCCTCTGCCTACCCCTACCTGTTTAAGAACTTGAAAACTGTTGAGATCACCACCCCTAAATTATATATATTCATATGTACGGGACAAAATAAGAAATCATTTACATTTACTATGGGCAAGTCGGTAAGACCTCACATTTGATCCCTGTTGTAGTGAACATTTTTCTGATTCGTGTCTCATAACTTTTGTATTATAGAACACAAATTCAGTTTTCTTTCCAGGGAAACTAGTCCATTCATACTATTACATGTTCATACTAAGTCAACTTGAACTTCTAGCATTCAAATAAAACCAAGGTTAACTACCAAGTAGAACAACTGCACTCATTGGGAACTTGTACCACTGCAGACTCACCATAAAAAAATATACATTGCTATATGCATTGCTTTTGAAACCTTGATAACATATAAATTATTTGCCTTAATAAATAAATCATTAGATAAACATAAATGTACTATATATGAATGTTTAATGTTGAGTCAAAATTGCCACAGCTTTCATAATTACGGTTGGCTTGGTTTTTGGTTAACTGCCTTCAGCGCTTACAGCGCTTTGATTTAAACGAGGAATCACAGCAGAAATTAAATTGCAATGATTATATCACTGCAGAATCATTATCCTTATAAAACATCTAAATCGATATTTGGAAATCATTTCTATTAGTTGAAACTATAAAATCTGTTTTGGAACGAGTATAACGACTGAAGGAGGTGGTTAACAAATCAAGAATAGATCACATTTACTGCTTTCTGTTTTAAAATGAAACTAAAATGGGAAGTGACACATGGATGATAAATTCAAAACGAGTCCGGATTCATCAGAAAATTATCATTTTTCGTTTAAATTCCTTTAGTAAGAAATATATATTTGTATCTCTCATTTAGTTGAGGGCTATTCCAGAAAAAATTGTATGGGGGGGGGGGGGGGGGGGGGGGGGGGGGGTTGGAAGGCAGTTTTTGTCAGCACCCGCCACCCAGGCAATTGTAATTGAGAATTATAGTGCATTATAGTGTGAAAAGTTGCTCTGATACCCATCACCCATGTATTATTAATACAATGTGCCTTCCAACGTTTTTAATCAGGGTCTATAAATAGTCATAGGAATACTTTAACGCATGCGTAGCAGACAAAACAGGAAGCACCTGTTAAACTCGTGAAAACTTTGAATAAAGTTCTATATTTTAAATGAAAATTGTTGAAAGTTTTTGATGAAAATTTATATCAATTATGACACAAATGCGTTCGAATGACGAATCTACGACAATCGATCTTTAAATTATGTAGTTTGAGAAATATTGAAATTCAAATGCGAATTGTTTGGGGGGGGGGGGGTATGACCCATCCAATGGCGATAACTGGATTAGTTATAATCACAACTTGTAATACCTTTTTAAAATTGATTTAAACACTTTTGTCAATGCGAAAATTCTTTCGTAAATTACAAAAGTGACAAGCGCTAGCAAAATCACTGATATAGGTCAAACACCACACCTGGGGAACCAAAATAACGTGATAAACAAATATAGGTCAAACAAGGTAACATGATTAAACAAATACAGGTCAACCACCACACCTGGGGAACCAAGGTAACATGATAAACAATATAGGTCAAACAAGGTAACATGATTAAACAAATACAGGTCAAACACCACACCTGGGGAACCAAGGTAACGTAATAAACAATATAGGTAAAACAAGGTAACATGATTAAACAAATACAGGTCAAACACCACACCTGGGGAACCAAGGTAACGTAATAAACAATATAGGTCAAACAAGGTAACAGGATAAAACAAATACAGGTCAACCACCACACCTGGTGAACCAAGGTAATGTTATCAACAAATATAGGTAAAACACCACACCTGGGGAACCAAAGTAACGTAATAAACAAATATAGGTAAAACAAGGTAATGTAATAAACAAAGATAAGCGAACCAAGTTCTTAAAAAGAACAAATAAAAGTCAATCAAGGTAACAATAAATTTCTAGAAGCAGAGAGGAAACATTCAGGTAGCGAAAATGATATTCACATAGTGGTGTACAAAGTTAAGCAGTTA
This sequence comes from Mytilus edulis, assembly GCF_963676685.1. Taxonomy (NCBI): domain Eukaryota; kingdom Metazoa; phylum Mollusca; class Bivalvia; order Mytilida; family Mytilidae; genus Mytilus; species Mytilus edulis. Next base: position 105,357,990 of record NC_092346.1, read on the forward strand.
ATTTGGGATAATGTGATGCATGAGTAAAGCCTAGAGTTTCATTATTCAGATCAAATGTAAGTTCAATGAATACGTCCATAATTTTATTTATCAAACATTTATATTTTTATTTTCAGTTCAATATTACAAATACCAGGGGAATCCACATTAAAACGTAACTTCCAGCTTATACAACAGAGGGAGGGTCAACCTGGGGCCAAGCCCACAGCGCCACCACAACAGATTCACAATCAGCAACACAACAGAGGTCAAAGACCTCAGCAACAACAAGGTCATAACCATAGAGATCATGGTGGACATAGACCCCCCTCATCTCATCAGGGATGGCCAGTTTCTAGTCACTTCCAAGCTCAGCCAGTCCACCAACAACCACAACCACAGAAACAAGTCCCTAGACAGTCCCAGATTATAGGTACGTTAGATATTGACCATTGTTATGGTAAACTTCACAAAGCAATGGGGTCAGGCTAGCTGTTAGATAATTTCTGTATTAAGAATTAATTGGTACCAAGGTAGCTTTATTTGAATCATAGTTAGTAATTTATATATTTATGGTTAGGAGTTTTTACATTGTTTAATTCAGAAGATAGTTCCATTAGACCACTGGTTTCTTGTATTAAAAATCTGAATACATGTATATCTTCTGCAAGGATATTCTGTAGCCTAATTTATAAGTGATGCTAATTTGAAATTATTACCAGAGTGAAGTGTTTTACAAGTACTGAAACAACTAAATAAGGTAAACTTCCAATGTGACGACACGGAGTAGTCAATAAGTTTATCAACCATAATGTATTTGACAGAATTAAACTACTAGGAATAATATCATATCTGTAAACAGAAAACATGGCAGTTGAATTAATTATGACAACTTTATTTGTTCTTGTAAAGTTTCAGGACGTTTTATAGGTAATCTATAGTTAATCTTGTAACTAAATGAGTGATGCTTTCTAATCTTAACATCTTTCTAGAAAACTGTCACGACTTAAAAAGTCTTTTTTTTTTTTTTAAGATTTAAGCAACTTTTTTAGCATGTTGAATGTCTTAGTAATTATAGCATTATTCTACATAGCATTTCAATATGTATGACAGGTATGATATATATACAACACACACATACATAGGTTTGTTAAACAGCATGTACAATTTCCTTAAAATATTAACATGGAGACAGAAAGTACTTAAATGTTGTGAGGATGAACATGAAACTATTCATTGTATTTACGTGTCAAATTTTATTGTGAGCAAATTTTGATTGTATGTGTTTTATCCGTGCATTTTTATGTGTTTTTTCAGAGAAGTTGTGTGTGTTTTGACAGTGTGTTTTTTCTGTTTTATCCGTACATTTGTATGTGTTTAATCAGTGAGGTTGTATGTGTTTAATCAGTGAGGTTGTATGTGCTTTATCAGTGAGATATGTGTATGTGTTCTATCAGTGTGTAAGTAGGAGTTTAATGATTTTGTTTATATGTGTTTTATCATTGCCATTGTATGTGTTTTATCAGTTTGTTTATGTGTTTTATTAGTGCGTTTGTAGTTTTTGATTCAGTCAGTTTGTATGTGTTTTATCTGTGTGTTTGTATGAGTTTTATCTGTGTGTTTGTTTGGGATATAGAGTAACTATGGAAACCTGACTGGTGTGATCAGTCTTATGTTAATATTTGTTATGAGTTGGTTATATGGTATTTACTCTATTTTTAGTCTGTTTGTTTATGTCACCTCCTTAGTTGTGGTAATAAAAGTCAGATCTATAGGTCAGTTATGTGCTTCATAGTGATCAGGAATTATAATTCAATAGAGGTCCATGCTATACAAAATATGACAGATGGTATGCTGAAACTAATAACTTTATAATATCACTTGAAAAAAAAATCAAATTATATGTCAATTAGAAGTTGTATCAACCAGATGCAATTATGCTTCTTTAATAAAAGGATGATTAAAAAAAAATTCATGTATGTTATAGCTTCAATGCCAAACATCTTGCTTATACAAAATTTATGTGTGAATATTGGTGTTGTAACTAATGAATATAGGTTCAATCTCTACTAAGTACAATTAGATTGGAAGTTCAATATTGGTGAAAAACAATCATGACATTAAAACATTGGAAAATGATATTGCTGTAGAGATTGTCCTATGAGTGTTGATATTGCTTATTTATTCTTTGCTGTATTTATACCTTGTAGAAGAGGAAGAGGATCAGAATGAGGAACCAGATTCAGGTTACCTCCCTTTGACATTTATACCGAGTGCTTTTATTCATTTTTGCTGTGAAACACATTTATCAACTTTTCTTGAACTATTCCTTATAACATTAGTTTATATAAAGCCTATTTCATTTGAAAATGACCAGGAGTCTGACCATGAATGGCCTACCTCCATCTTGGCTCCAGATTTATAATCAATGAATACAATATATTATTATCTCCCATGATTTCAAATCTAAAACTTTTAAAATTCCTTGAAATCTTTATAAGGAATGGTTACTATTTGTTTTGTTTTCATTCAAAGCATGAAATTGAAAAGTTGATAGTGTGAACATTTACTCAGATACAAGCATATACAGAGAAAAGTTATTAGTAATAAAACAATATTTCACCAAATATATATTTCTCATCAGACATGTTAATAGTACAATAGTTACAAAATGTATCAAAGGTACCAGGCTTATAATTTGATACACCAGACACGTATTTAGTCTACATAAGACTCGTCAGTGAAAAACTGTAAGCCCAAACCATTAGGAAACACCTGACACGTATTTAGTCTACATAAGACTCGTCAGTGAAAAACTGTAAGCCCAAACCATTAGTGAACATAGTAATTAGGAGATCTACAGATATTAATCATTTTGAAGATTGATTGATGATTTATATTAGAATAGAAAGTAAAACCAATTGTGTTAAAGGAGACAGTATAAAGTCCAATTTGTTAACCCCTATAATTGGATAATCAGTAAAAGTATTCTAAATCTATCAATTAACATCCTACAAATGTTCTCATGTCAAATATATTTATTTGTATGGCTGTGATCCAGGGGATGAGGGTTATTTTATCCAGTCTGTCTGTCCTTATGATTGTCGGCCCCTGAAACGGTTTAAAGTTTGCACATGGTAGTTTACTATGAAGTTATGCTCAAATCAACTTAAACATTGGTAAACATGATTATTATGATGTGAACTTTTAAAATTGTATGCTAAATGAGGCTTTGAACCTGATTTCATGGAATATAGTTAGAACTGGCTCATTAATTCTGCCATAATTTGATGGATGCAGATTTCTATTTGATAGTTTTCTTTTTAATCAAAACTACAGATATTAATCAAACACTAATTAGAATGTGAAGAAATGATTAAATAAGTGGGTGGATGAGATCTACTACTTTCGTCACATATATAGACTTATCCCTTAAAATATGTCTATCTCATCTATTTCCTGGCACTATAAATAGTAACATGTCAAATATTAATCTGGAATATTTGTTACAATATAGTATATATTATATGCATGATGTGGTAGTAGATTAAAGCTATATAATATAATTTTGCATGGCCATATTGTATACTTGGAGAATTCTATAGTCTTCAATTAGCTGGACAACATTAAATGAACAGATATTTATGAATGTTTATACATTTTTATCCTTTGATATTAGATAAATTATGATATACCAGCCCATAATGTTGTAAAAGTAAAGTGTAAACTTGATGTGATATTGTTTGCATGACATATAAACCTAGACGCCTGAAGTAGGTCATATATATTTTGCAAAATTGAACATAGACGTACAAAAATATGTATATAATTGGAAACAACACATCATGATAATTGAGTATGTTGGTATTTTTTATATTTCAGAGCAGAGACCATTAAGTGCTGGTCATAAACCACAGGGTGACCCAAGGAACCAAATGAACAGGGGTCATAATAAAAAACCAGAGGTAAGTAGGTCTAAGTCACATTTGTTGGAGACATTTCCATAGGGGACAGATTGTGGAAACTTTTGGAACTGTAAAAGAAAAACAGTTCCTATGCTTTATTTTTGCCACATGTATGCTTTCATTCCAATATAGAAACTAGCATTAACTAAATTGATACATTGAATGGTGGGTCAGGTCATGAAGTTCAAACTGTGTGGTTATGTATGCAAAGTAAAATGCAATTTTATGTATGATGGCCTTAAAAAAATAGTGTTGTGTATATGTTGTGCTTTTACAACTCTATCCTAAGTTAGGAGAGGGTTGGGCACTTGATCCATTTTAGTGCCATTACATATTTTAAGTATAAATTTGCAGGTTTATGTCTAGTTTTGCTTCATGATTTAAGTTTTAATTCAATATACGAATACTGTAGATACTGTAAATTCATTATTGTGTGCATTTATTATTGTGATTTTGTCATTTTAGACTAAAATGCAATTTTAATGTTTGTGATATTGAGAAAAATCCTGTTAAATTTAGATTAAAAAAATTTGAAATGTGAGTTTAAATTGTTGAGATTATAATCCTTTCACATTTTTGGCATTGATATAAACATTGCAATAATTTCTGGAGTTACAGTACTATATTTATCTTAAGATATGTCATGTTTTATGTGAAATATTGTAGGATTTGGATGTGCTAGCTGCCCATTTGAATGAGTTAGGAGCTGCTGACAAACCAACCACGACAGTTCTTATTGAGGATGACAGGTCAGATGATGAGGAGGAAGAGGTGGTCAACCGTGACGGTACACTTTTAGCCTCTGAGCCTGCTCGTCCTTTGTAAGTATGCAATAGAGTTATTTAACAGTTGTCCTTCCTAAGACTTTTTGTCAAGGACAAACGTTCTAGATTTGGAAGACCATAGATAAACAGTTCTGGATATTTCCTAGGCAACAGAGTAAAGGGTCAAACAATTGAGATTCTAAAGACCATGGATAATCTGTTATGGGTATTTTCTTAAGACAACATAAATGATGATATCACATTCTTACTTGTCAATGATGAAGAACCACTTCAAAGTGAGAGAAAAATTGCTTTTGTTGATCATAAGGCTGTGTTCAAATAAATAAAGTAATCAGTTGTTCACTTTGACTTAGTCCATTTATTTATTATAAGTAAGGTATACATCTTATAAGTATATTTATAATAGGCACTATTTAGTTAGTATTAAAATTTCTCCCTATGATAATGACAAGATCAAACAATTTAAAAACAAAATACTTAAATGGTTCTTCTTCATCTAGAGAGTTGCTTGAAAATCTGCAATTAAAATAAAAGTACTTATAACTTACCAACCCACTAGTTTAGATCTGTCATACTCCTATATTATATATTGATGTTTAATTTCAGACCCCCTGGTAACTACAGCCAATGCACATTAGAAACACTTTCTTCCATGGTTGATGGTAGGTATTACATAAATCTTAGATCAATTGAAAAAGAAATACTATCAACTCTCTTAATCAACTTCAGAAGAAAAATAAATTCAAGCACTGAAATTAAATGACTTAAAAAATGTAAATCTTTAGACTTGGATATATATATATAGAATAAATGATCAAGAAGCACAAATGTAGATGTAAAACTTTAGGTGCAATATAAGAATATGTAAATCTGTATATACCACTTTATGTATGTGTCAATATTTGTTGATTGTAGACAACACATTACAATCTATGATTATACATGATGTAATAGTTGATGAGGGTGAGTATAGATACAACAAGCAGTAACACTGAATGGGCATTAACATCATATATGACACATTGTTAAAAAAAATAAAAAAATTCAGCTTATTCTAAAAATAAAATTTGTTTAGCATGTCAAATTCCATTCTGCATATGTTTGAATATAAAGGTAAAGCCAATGATACCAACACAATCAGTATGTAAGGTAGATTGACTAGACAGCTGCCATCTTAGATCTTCTTTGTAAAATTGGTGTTACCAAGCATTTATTGGGTCACTTTCATGTTCTAAAACGATTCAAAATGTAAAGTTTTTTTGTGCTTAGAAAAATTTATTAGCCATCGAAATTGTCCACATGTCTTAGTTATAGGAAAAAAATGATCTGAGTTGTAAAATTTAAAAGTCAATCCACCTTTACTGCAGGCATTAGTATATACCACAGACGTTAAACCTGTGGTCAGTCAAAAATGTTCTGTAACCTGCACATTCACACATAAACCTGGCTTGTTCACTGACATGTTACTATAGTATGGGAACATCAGTTTTACTGCTTATTGTATTGTGTGTGACACATTTTACAAGAATGTTGTATATAATTATGCCTTTTAATTTCAAACCAATATTTCTATATATTTTATTAGGATACCGTATCATTTTCTCAGTCATTACGTTAAGGTATTTGGATAAGATCAGATGAAGGAAAGGTTACCATGTTCGTCACATGTTAGCACCATTTATTGTTTGTTATATCTTCTATGATTTATTTCCTGCATGCTTATATTTAAATTATTTTACTGCTTAAGAAGGGGACATAACTATTGGAGAAAAATGGGACCAACAAAATATATTTTATTGCTCAAGAAAGGGACATAACTATTGGAGAAAAATGGGGCCAACATTCTGCAGGATTAAACAAAACCAAAAATTAAGCTAGTACAAATGTATTTACTAATATGAGTATGAAAATTACAATTAATTACATTTTTGACTGAGGGATAAAGCTGAGTTATAATAGTGATAAAATAAGAATAAGCATGGTGATCTATCAGCATTACAATATTTATTTTCTGTTGCTATTCTTTTTTCAAAATGTGAAAAAATTAATGTTTTATTCTCTACTGGGGTTTATAATATTTTTATTTTTACTGTTAATAATTTTGAAAAGCAGTCAAATAATAATATTGGTCTGTGTAGGAAAAATTGCTGCTAATAGTTAATGTCAATATATTTTGTTTCTTCATAATTTGCATGATCATATAATTATTTTAAAAGACAGTAGTTATAATACATAACTGATGTGTGTTTAATTATTAGACTTTATACTCAAACTCTAGAACCATTTTGATAACATTCTTATAGAGAAATAAATTGAGTGAACATTCATTATATTTGGGTTTTCTTTTTACAAAGGGATCCCTGGCTTTTGAAGGTTTTATAGTACATACCCTGAGTTAATGTTGTAAATCTGTACAATATTTTTATATTGGAATAGGGATCTTTTTTTCTGCTGTTTCACATCTTGTACAAAATGTGTTGTATTTTTTGTGTTATTTTGCATATTAAGGAAACATGATCACTTGCATAAAGGTTATAAGGTCATGTTCATTATGAGTTTGAAAAGCATAGCAGATTGTTTTGCACTTTATGTGATGAAGTGTTTATTATATACTTGCATATGTCTACATACTTATTATTAGCTCACATGCTTTAAGTAAGGTCAAGGGTTAGATATTGCCATCAGTAAGCATCTGTCATATGTCCATTTGTCTGTATGTCTCAATCAATGCTTAATGCAAAATCTTGGCATAGTTAGGCAGGCCTTATTTATAGTCCTTAGGATGGTAATTTTCAAACTTTTGAAGATCACTCCAAATATTATCATGACTACGCTGCTAGTAAAATTTAGATAAAAAATGACATAATTTCTTCAATAGAGTTGACCTAAAATTTGAATTAGAATATTTAAAAAAAAATCTTGTAGAGGTCCCAAGGCAAATTACAAAATAATGTGGATGGTATCCTTGCAAGTTTTGCTGGGAATACTTCTATTGATTCAAAGCTAGCCATATGAAAAGATAACAGAATATTTAAACATTGAAGCAGAAATCATCATTATAGAGGGGAGAGAAAAGTTTGACAAATAAGGGAAGTAACTTTTGTCCTTAAATTGTTTTGTAGAATTTTCTTCTTGGACATTTAATTATAATGTCTTTAAGGCCTGTATGAAATTATCATTGCTTAGAATTAACTTATTTGTAAGAAATGCATGTTTATGTCAATTTGTCTTTGCAGAATCTAAAGGACTATGGGTAATTTCATTGTTCGTACATCAAAATGAAAATAATGATACATCATTGGTTGAATTTCCATTGTTTAGAATGTTTTAAACCAATCATAATGTTTTGGTGTATACTTTTGAAAAATATTACCCAGAATGCATTAGATCTGAAATGGTGAATTGTGTATGATCAGTTTGATATTTATGGTAAGTTATAAATAAATGTAATTGTTTCTGTTTTATAAGATGGAAGTCCAAAACTAAAGAATAAAGATCACAGTCGAACAAAAGAAGATGATGATACATTGGTTGTGAGAAGGGTAAGTGCACAATGTGAAAACAATATTTACAACTTTTCTGATTGTTACATTTCCATATCTGTGAAAAAATACCATCTAGATAAAAGAGTGGTAAAGTAAACTCAGTTGGACCTAAAAAAACAACCAATTGAAGGCCAAAATTTACTTGATCTGCCGTTGCCCAAACCATGTTAGCTTTTGTCATCAAATTTAATCTGCTGTCTAAGTCCTTACATTCCCATATTTTTATCATTCCTTCAATATTCTTAATTAAACTTCATGGCTGAATGAATCTGGACTGGATACTGTTACTTATTAAAAACCCTCATTGAAAATATTTTACCCACGATAAGGAAAAGATGCAAGTTTTTAAATTGGTTGATCCCCAAAAAAGCCAGAAATATAGAAGTTGCTGATAAATTTGATAGGATAAGCTCAAAAATTAATTTTACAGCCAATTAGTCACCTATCAACCCCTTCCAAGTTGTTGATCATATAAAGAGTGGAACTGTCTCCCAACACATTGTAGGCATAGATGGTATTTACATGCCTAATCAAAATAAGAGATGTCATACATAGTATAACTACTACTGGAGAAGCATGCTGACAATGGTCTACTAGTATATACCAAATTTGTACAGAAAAAAAGATACAAAAAATGTATGAAAGGAAAATTTTATTTTAATTTAGCATTTAAGATCATTTAGTTGGTTTAAGGTAAGTGATATAATGACATAATCCATATTGCTGATTTCTTGTCGAATGTAAGGTTGTCTTCCCACTGATTATATGGCAGTAATATAATTCTTGGACTATACATATATCCCCACTGATTATATGGCAGTATTATTATTCTTGGACTATACATAATCCCCACTGATTATATGGCAGAAAAATTCTTCTTGGACTATACATAATCATGATATAGGGATGAAAACTATTTGCATATAATTAATGTTGATAATTATATTTTTTTTCAAGGATCAACACTTTTTGATAATTCCCCAATATATACAATTTTCAAAGCATGAAATAAGAACAAAAAATATATTGTAGTTGTCCCCCTTGCATTATTAGAAATACTATATTCTCAATTTTATGATCATTACATTTGAATGACCAAATATTTAAACCTAAGTGATACTACAGAGGCATGTGAAACATTAAATTGCATCTATCTTCTCTTATTATTATGTGAGACACAGCCACCAAGATTGACATCTGCATGTCCTGATATACACTTTTTATATACAAATGTTATTCTGATTCACCACAAAGATTTAATGCAGGGATTATCTTACACTTACACAATATTTTATTGCTTTAATAGTGGATTGGCATATCATATGTTTATCATATGTTATGTATAGGCAATGTAAAACATTGTTAGTTTGATACAATTATATGGATATATATATCTAAGTACTAGAGGCTATGTAACTTTATTAAGCGATGTTAACACAGTTATATCCATGCTGCTGTAAAACTTACAATTGACAAGTTTTTAAAGACAGTAATGTGTTTTTATCGCCTGTAATTTTAACCTTGACTGTAATTTATATGTTGGTATTTAAGTTTAAACATATAATTATAAATTTCTCTGATGGTCTTTTGTGTCAGGAAACTATAGTTTATTGTCAAGGGGGAGGTAACCTCATCATTATTTATACCTTTGATTCAGTCACCCTTCTTAAATCAGCATACAAAATTATAGCTTGTATTTTACCAGCTTTTCCTCTCATTCATCCAAAACAAAATAACAAATGATTTTTACTTTTTTTAATACAAAATTGTCACTGAGTAGGTGGAAACTTCTTTTTAGATATAACATTAATAATTTAAAAGCAGGTGAAATATGTCTTTTGGTTGCATTCAAAATGACAAGCCATTGTTTGTGGAGACAATAAGAGATTTCTCAATACATATGATTTTATGAATGATAAATTATTTTGTTGTGTATTGTAATAGGTGAATCACAGGTAATATTATGCCCAGGTGTGATATCAGGTGTTAACAAGATTAAAGGAAAATATCTTTACACCACAATCTAAAAGGAAAGAAGTGTTTTTGTTAAAAATCTTCTAAACGGCTATTGATCGATTTATAATCTTTTTAATAGAATTTGTGCAAGTGCTTGACACTACACTACTAAGAAATAAAATGCTACAATACTGTTGAGTATCATGTATGTATGAGATCAGGAGTAGAAGCAATGATAATTATACTAATTGGACAATGACAAATTTTCAATACAGATTCTTTAGTTCTGTCAGTAACACAGTTTGTTCCGAATATTAACACAGGAATTTCCCCTGTCACCTTCAGTACTTTCAGTATCTAAATATTCCCTAAATAAAGTCTTTTTATCATGGAAAACAGACTTAATGAAAAAGTGTCAATTGAATAATGTTTTTTTTTGGTCAATTATCTGGTATGATAAAACACATTGTATCTGGGGACCTAATGTGAAAAAAAAATGAGGATATTTATCATTGTAACACTGGTGTTATTATTGAGGCTAGCTGAGCAGGTGCTTGAAACTATTTATCTCAATTATTTAACATAGCTTTATTGCACCAATTTTCATTCTTAGTTTGAAGTGACTTTGGTAATTTTAGTGAAGTAGGTCTTATATTTGTGTATAATTGCCAAGCATGTAATGAAGAAAGATTTACTTAATGTCTAGATAGGATATTTGTTATGTGTTTTTTTATTCGAGTTCATCTTAAAAATGACTTTCGTAAAGCTGTGTGAAGCTTAATTCTTTAGAAAGTAGAAGAGTTAGTTATTTTGTTTATAGATTATAAGGGTTCGAAGTTTCTGTCTGGCATATGGCAGTTGTTCAATGACTATACATTTACTAAAGACAAGTGACTATAGATTACAAGGGTCTGAAGTTTCTGGCTGGCAAATGTCTGTGGTTCAACATTAAGTTTTCAGGTTGAGGTCAGTCTGTCATTAACTATGAGTAAAAGAGAAATGGGCATAATAAGGACCTGCCATTAAGAATGCATATTGCATGGTTAGAAACAAAGGTGCACTAACAGTACACATATGGTCAGAAATAAAGATTGGCCTTATAAGTACACATGATGTGTTATTTCTAATTGATTTTTATTTTGATAATCATTGGAAGACTTAAAAATTGTATTATCTGAAAATCTTTTATAAAACTTGTCATGTGCATGTCAAATTCCTTTTTATATTTGAAGAAAATACTTGAAATGAGTAATTCTTCAATTCTGTCTGTGAATTCCAATGAATAGACATGATAGGGCATTTCTAAAAGCTCTTTTTGTAATGAATTTTGTCCATAAATGCAATGAAAAACATGCAACAAAATGGTTGAATTGGCATGATTGAGACCTGACATCTGAGTGTTTAATTACATATGCGATTAGCTAGGGAAACACAATCTTCTGGTTGATTGGGATGATTCATGGAAGTAAATGAAATTGGAAGCAGAAAATGGAGACAAGATAATAAATTAAGGGAAATTAGAATTCCTGTAATGAAACAAAAACCTCGGTGACATATGATGATGAGCCAAGAACACTGAAAAGGACAATAAATTAATATTTTATTGAATTATGTTTTCTTGGTTGTAACACAGTAATAACTCTAAGACTCTCTGCTTCTCAAGAGAAAACTACCACAATTATAGCTGAAGAGAATGGATGATTACATACATTGCTTTTTAACTTAATTGAAAACATCTTTCTCAAAGCTAAAGCCATAAAGGTTGCATTTCTGTAAATATTGACAATGCAATTTCCCATAGGAACTCCTTTTACGGCTAAAGCTGTACCACTTTTATTATTAAGTTTTGAATAAAATCTTATCCTAGAATTGAAAGTTCATATGCACTACAATTTTTTTCAAAGGTCAAAATGTAGGACTGTGCGGCATATTTTCAACGTTTATATGCCCTGAACTTCTAACAGTTTAAACTAACACTAGTTTTCTTAACTACCCCTACCTCGAATAAATGGTGACCACAGATTTCAATATAAACAAATTGCACATGTATATTTACTGGTAACATTCCCAATTTATGTCTCTATGAGATGAAACACAGAGATCATAACTGGGAACCAGTATGTAAACAAATTAATTTTCTATGAATATTCTAAATCTCCCCAAAAGAGGCGTATTTACAAAGTGCAACCTAAAGTTTTTCATTTTCTTTAAGTAGTACATCTATGACTATTTTATACTTTTAATCATTGTTAACTCGCTTTGTTTGTTCTTATATAAAAGTCTTATTAAGAAAATGAAAAGTTACGTTCCAGTTGACAAAAACAGCTTCTGTTTGTTATGTGTAGTTTATTGATAAATATATATTAATTACCACTCCAAAAATACAGTAACGCATTTGCATTCTAAGGAGATTTTGTTACAATATAATTCTGTTTAGTGAAAACTAAAGTTGGAAAAAGTGACCTTGTAAATCTTTCGTATTTTTTCGTTGTTACTTGAATTCCTCCGATTATTGATAGGAAATAGATACTAGAAAAATATACTATAATAAGCATCGCAACATTTACTAATATTATAGATATATAACTGTGCCAAAGTATTTTGCTGAAATAATGTAAGAGAAATATAGACCATGGTGTGGTAAAATGCTAGTTAGAATTGTTAAAGCATAGTTTAGTAATTGTTCTTAAGCTTTGTCAGTGAAAGTCATCAGTCAGGTTAAGAAAGTCATCAGTCAGGTTAAGAAAGTCATTTATTTGTAACCACACAAAATACCAGTAATTATCACAACAATTATATCGCCTAGATGCACGAAATTATCATACAAAATAAAAGTATCAAATACCAAAAATGTTCTTTTGAACAAAGGAAAACTTATATTACACTCTTCAGGGTAAAACACTTTCTGGTTGAAGATGAAAAGTGAAACTTAAGTATAGAAATGTGAGATTTGGGACAAAGTATAAACAACATGCAATAATTGATTCAAGAAAGTTAATTTTATCACTTAATTTTGGATAAATACTTTTAAGGTTATCAAATTATATAAAAGAATGTGTAATAGTACAACACATGTAAATATAAAATAGCCTTTGTTAAGTTTTGTTACTATTATATACATTTAGTTATTTGACATTTGTTTTGCTTGGTATTCTGTAAAAGTTGATAAGATTAGTCAGTTGGTCCAGGTCACATGGAAAACAAGCTTGACTCAATTTATTGTGAATTTCAAAGTCCTCAGAGGTACCACTTGTTTCTATAAATCAATTCATTATTAAATCTAAATTTAATTAAGGGTTTTTTCCCAAGAAATTCTGAAGTTCTGAATGATTAATACAGTTGAATACTCTGTTTATTTCGATTAGAAATGGGTCAGAATATTGGCCTATGGGAATAAGCTTAGTTTTAAGTTTAGAAAAGGGGTGATACACTGAAGACTTTCATGCAAAAGCTTTCTTGTGTTATTTGGCTGACTATTGAAAAACACTATTACACTGTTTATTGCCTACTTTGCAGTCTTCAAGTTTCATAAGTGCCCTCAGAGACAAAGCTACACCAAGGGTCACTTAACACTAAGTGATTCTTCTTTGTAAAGGACCAATTAAACAAATATAACTTGTACTATTTCCTCTATCAATGATGAATTGACAACTGTTCTTAATTTTACGTTAAGGATACAACTTGCAGTGTTTTAGGAGAATCAACCATCTAAGTGCTTTACTGTACATGTAAATGTATATTTTATTTTGAAATAATCAAAGGGGTTTCTAGTGACTCTTTGTATGAATCAGAACTCTGCATTATACTGGTGCTAGAGAGGTTTCTTGCAGTCTGGGTGAATAAGGTTTTTTTTTCTCAGTCTGGTGAAGGAAGAAAGGTTCTAGTTCTAATTCAATTTGGTGCAGAAAAGTTTTATCAGACCAATCATTATCTAAAAAATGAATGATTAATGGCTTCATTTATATGGATGCACTACTCAATAACATTTCATCTGAAAATACATTTCTCAATCATTTCAAACTTATTATCATTTGGATGGGTGAAATATAAAGACAAATACACCGTCAGTGGTGAACTGGTAAACCAAGAGTCAACAACAAATATAATGAAATATCAGAGCAATTAGCAGTTTAAAAGATTTGTCTGTATAAACTGTCAAAATAATGGGAACTAAGGTGACAAAATACAACCTTATCTTCACATAAACTCTTGTTTTATTGGTTAGATAGGAGAACTGATAACTATCAGACTAACTCTTGTTTTATTGGATAGATAGGAACATTGATAACTATCAGACTCAGATAAACAAATATTGGTTCTTTCTAGAATGGAGGGGTGTTTTTGTTTGAAGAAGATGAGGTGCCAATGGATGCTGTAAATCGAACTATTGATTTCTTTCTCTGATGTATAAATGATAAATGAGGGGATTTATTTGTGGTCTCCCCATTTAAAAACAAAGATGGAATAACTAAAGTTTATAAATGGTAATGACAGATATGGCAACAATACGATGTTAGTTCATGTCTAAAGACTTTCATATATAAAAGTTCATGTCTAATGGCATTCATTTGTTAGTTCATGTCTAAAGACTTTCATATATAAAAGTTCATGTCTAATGGCATTCATTTGTTAGTTCATGTCTAAAGGCTTTCATATATAAAAGTTCATGTCTAATGGCATTCATTTGTTAGTTCATGTCTAAAGACTTTCATATATAAAAGTTCATGTCTAATGGCATTCATTTGTTAGTTCATGTCTAAAGACTTTCATATATAAAAGTTCATGTCTAATGGCATTCATTTGTTAGTTCATGTCTAAAGACTTTCATATATAAAAGTTCATGTCTAATGGCATTCATTTGTTAGTTCATGTCTAAAGACTTTCATATATAAAAGTTCATGTCTAATGGCATTCATTTGTTAGTTAATGTCTAAAGACTTTCATATAAAAGTTCATGACTAATGGCAATCATTTGTTAGTTCATGTCTAAAGACTTTCATATAAAAGTTCATGTCTAATGGCATTCATTTGTTAGTTCATGTCTAAAGACTTTCATATAAAAGTTCATGACTAATGGCAATCATTTGTTAGTTCATGTCTAAAGACTTTCATATAAAAGTTCATGTCTAATGGCATTCATTTGTTAGTTCATGTCTAAAGACTTTCATATAAAAGTTCATGACTAATGGCAATCATTTGTTAGTTCATGTCTAAAGACTTTCATATAAAAGTTCATGTCTAATGGCATTCATTTGTTAGTTCATGTCTAAAGACTTTCATATAAAAGTTCATGTCTAATGGCAATCATTTGTTAGTTCATGTCTAAAGACTTTCATATAAAAGTTCATGTCTAATGGCATTCATTTGTTAGTTCATGTCTAAAGACTTTCATATAAAAGTTCATGTCTAATGGCATTCATATGTTAGTTCATGTCTAAAGACTTTCATATAAAAGTTCATGTCTAATGGCAATCATTTGTTAGTTCATGTCTAAAGACTTTCATATAAAAGTTCATGTCTAATGGCATTCATTTGTTAGTTCATGTCTAAAGACTTTCATATAAAAGTTCATGTCTAATGGCATTCATTTGTTAGTTCATGTCTAAAGACTTTCATATAAAAGTTCATGTCTAATGGCATTCATTTGTTAGTTCATGTCTAAAGACTTTCATATATAAAAGTTCATGTCTAATGGCAATCATTTGTTAGTTCATGTCTAAAGACTTTCATATATAAAAGTTCATGTCTAATGGCATTCATTTGTTAGTTCATGTCTAAAGACTTTCATATATAAAAGTTCATGTCTAATGGCATTCATTTGTTAGTTAATGTCTAAAGACTTTCATATAAAAGTTCATGACTAATGGCAATCATTTGTTAGTTCATGTCTAAAGACTTTCATATATAAAAGTTCATGTCTAATGGCATTCATTTGTTAGTTCATGTCTAAAGACTTTCATATAAAAGTTCATGTCTAATGGCATTCATTTGTTAGTTAATGTCTAAAGACTTTCATATAAAAGTTCATGACTAATGGCAATCATTTGTTAGTTCATGTCTAAAGACTTTCATATATAAAAGTTCATGTCTAATGGCATTCATTTGTTAGTTCATGTCTAAAGACTTTCATATAAAAGTTCATGTCTAATGGCATTCATTTGTTAGTTCATGTCTAAAGACTTTCATATAAAAGTTCATGTCTAATGGCATTCATTTGTTAGTTCATGTCTAAAGACTTTCATATATAAAAGTTCATGTCTAATGGCATTCATTTGTTAGTTCATGTCTAAAGACTTTCATATATAAAAGTTCATGTCTAATGGCATTCATTTGTTAGTTCATGTCTAAAGACTTTCATATATAAAAGTTCATGTCTAATGGCATTCATTTGTTAGTTCATGTCTAAAGACTTTCATATATAAAAGTTCATGTCTAATGGCATTCATTTGTTAGTTCATGTCTTAAGACTTTCATATATAAAAGTTCATGTCTAATGGCATTCATTTGTTAGTTCATGTCTAAAGACTTTCATATATAAAAGTTCATGTCTAATGGCATTCATTTGTTAGTTCATGTCTAAAGACTTTCATATAAAAGTTCATGTCTAATGGCATTCATTTGTTAGTTCATGTCTAAAGACTTTCATATAAAAGTTCATGTCTAATGGCATTCATTTGTTAGTTCATGTCTAAAGACTTTCATATAAAAGTTCATGTCTAATGGCATTCATATGTTAGTTCATGTCTAAAGACTTTCATATAAAAGTTCATGTCTAATGGCAATCATTTGTTAGTTCATGTCTAAAGACTTTCATATAAAAGTTCATGTCTAATGGCATTCATTTGTTAGTTCATGTCTAAAGACTTTCATATAAAAGTTCATGTCTAATGGCATTCATTTGTTAGTTCATGTCTAAAGACTTTCATATAAAAGTTCATGTCTAATGGCATTCATTTGTTAGTTCATGTCTAAAGACTTTCATATATAAAAGTTCATGTCTAATGGCAATCATTTGTTAGTTCATGTCTAAAGACTTTCATATATAAAAGTTCATGTCTAATGGCATTCATTTGTTAGTTCATGTCTAAAGACTTTCATATATAAAAGTTCATGTCTAATGGCATTCATTTGTTAGTTAATGTCTAAAGACTTTCATATAAAAGTTCATGACTAATGGCAATCATTTGTTAGTTCATGTCTAAAGACTTTCATATATAAAAGTTCATGTCTAATGGCATTCATTTGTTAGTTCATGTCTAAAGACTTTCATATAAAAGTTCATGTCTAATGGCATTCATTTGTTAGTTCATGTCTAAAGACTTTCATATAAAAGTTCATGTCTAATGGCATTCATTTGTTAGTTCATGTCTAAAGACTTTCATATATAAAAGTTCATGTCTAATGGCAATCATTTGTTAGTTCATGTCTAAAGACTTTCATATATAAAAGTTCATGTCTAATGGCATTCATTTGTTAGTTCATGTCTAAAGACTTTCATATATAAAAGTTCATGTCTAATGGCATTCATTTGTTAGTTAATGTCTAAAGACTTTCATATAAAAGTTCATGACTAATGGCAATCATTTGTTAGTTCATGTCTAAAGACTTTCATATATAAAAGTTCATGTCTAATGGCATTCATTTGTTAGTTCATGTCTAAAGACTTTCATATAAAAGTTCATGTCTAATGGCATTCATTTGTTAGTTCATGTCTAAAGACTTTCATATAAAAGTTCATGTCTAATGGCATTCATTTGTTAGTTCATGTCTAAAGACTTTCATATATAAAAGTTCATGTCTAATGGCATTCATTTGTTAGTTCATGTCTAAAGACTTTCATATATAAAAGTTCATGTCTAATGGCATTCATTTGTTAGTTCATGTCTAAAGACTTTCATATATAAAAGTTCATGTCTAATGGCATTCATTTGTTAGTTCATGTCTAAAGACTTTCATATATAAAAGTTCATGTCTAATGGCATTCATTTGTTAGTTCATGTCTAAAGACTTTCATATATAAAAGTTCATGTCTAATGGCATTCATTTGTTAGTTCATGTCTAAAGACTTTAATATCTAAAAGTTCATGTCTAATGGCATTCATTTGTTAGTTCATGTCTAAAGACTTTCATATATAAAAGTTCATGTCTAATGGCATTCATTTGTTAGTTCATGTCTAAAGACTTTAATATCTAAAAGTTCTAATGGCATTCATATGTTCACATCCTACTGGTGAATAAAAGTAATTTGACTGTCCAACAAATATAATATAATAAGCCTACGTTCAGAAGAGCAGCCTCAAAAGTTTTGAAGAATATTTAGTAGCATTGAGAATCTGTATCCATGTAAGCTTGTATAGTAAAGATGTGTGAAGTCTAACCTTGAAGAAGTCTGTTTTTAAGTGTATTTATATTTTAAACCAGATTTGACTCTTTTATTACTAATCATTGTTGACAGAAAAGAGAAGTTTTTTTTATTTTATTTCTGATGTAACTATGATAGTCTGATGTAACTATGATAGTCTGATGTAACTGTGATAGTCTGATGTAACTGTGATAGTCTGATGTAACTGTGATAGTCTGATGTAACTGTGATAGTCTGATGTAACTGTGATAGTCTGATGTAACTGTGATAGTCTGATGTAACTATGATAGTC
This sequence comes from Mytilus edulis, assembly GCF_963676685.1. Classification (NCBI taxonomy): domain Eukaryota; kingdom Metazoa; phylum Mollusca; class Bivalvia; order Mytilida; family Mytilidae; genus Mytilus; species Mytilus edulis. The sequence goes on from NC_092346.1 coordinate 105,376,874, forward strand.
TGATGTAACTGTGATAGTCTGATGTAACTATGATAGTCTGATGTAACTATGATAGTCTGATGTAACTATGATAGTCTGATGTAACTGTGATAGTCTGATGTAACTATGATAGTCTGATGTAACTGTGATAGTCTGATGTAACTGTGATAGTCTGATGTAACTATGATAGTCTGATGTAACTGTGATAGTCTGATGTAACTATGATAGTCTGATGTAACTGTGATAGTCTGATGTAACTATGATAGTCTGATGTAACTGTGATAGTCTGATGTAACTATGATAGTCTGATGTAACTGTGATAGTCTGATGTAACTATGATAGTCTGATGTAACTGTGATAGTCTGATGTAACTATGATAGTCTGATGTAACTATGATAGTCTGATGTAACTGTGATAGTCTGATGTAACTGTGATAGTCTGATGTAACTGTGATAGTCTGATGTAACTATGATAGTCTGATGTAACTGTGATAGTCTGATGTAACTGTGATAGTCTGATGTAACTATGATAGTCTGATGTAACTGTGATAGTCTGATGTAACTGTGATAGTCTGATGTAACTGTGATAGTCTGATGTAACTATGATAGTCTGATGTAACTGTGATAGTCTGATGTAACTATGATAGTCTGATGTAACTGTGATAGTCTGATGTAACTGTGATAGTCTGATGTAACTGTGATAGTCTGATGTAACTGTGATAGTCTGATGTAACTGTGATAGTCAGATGTAACTGTGATAGTCTGATGTAACTGTGATAGTCTGATGTAACTATGATAGTCTGATGTAACTGTGATAGTCTGATGTAACTATGATAGTCTGATGTAACTGTGATAGTCTGATGTAACTATGATAGTCTGATGTAACTGTGATAGTCTGATGTAACTGTGATAGTCTGATGTAACTGTGATAGTCTGATGTAACTGTGATAGTCTGATGTAACTATGATAGTCAGATGTAACTGTGATAGTCTGATGTAACTGTGATAGTCTGATGTAACTATGATAGTCTGATGTAACTATGATAGTCTGATGTAACTGTGATAGTCAGATGTAACTGTGATAGTCTGATGTAACTATGATAGTCAGATGTAACTATGATAGTCTGATGTAACTGTGATAGTCTGATGTAACTATGATAGTCTGATGTAACTATGATAGTCTGATGTAACTATGATAGTCTGATGTAACTATGATAGTCTGATGTAACTATGATAGTCAGATGTAACTGTGATAGTCTGATGTAACTGTGATAGTCTGATGTAACTAGTAACTGTGATAGTCTGATGTAACTATGATAGTCTGATGTAACTATGATAGTCTGATGTAACTATGATAGTCAGATGTAACTATGATAGTCTGATGTAACTGTGATAGTCTGATGTAACTGTGATAGTCTGATGTAACTGTGATAGTCTGATGTAACTATGATAGTCTGATGTAACTGTGATAGTCTGATGTAACTGTGATAGTCTGATGTAACTGTGATAGTCTGATGTAACTGTGATAGTCTGATGTAACTGTGATAGTCTGATGTAACTGTGATAGTCTGATGTAACTATGATAGTCTGATGTAACTGTGATAGTCTGATGTAACTGTGATAGTCTGATGTAACTATGATAGTCTGATGTAACTGTGATAGTCTGATGTAACTGTGATAGTCAGATGTAACTGTGATAGTCTGATGTAACTGTGATAGTCAGATGTAACTATGATAGTCTGATGTAACTGTGATAGTCAGATGTAACTATGATAGTCTGATGTAACTGTGATAGTCTGATGTAACTATGATAGTCTGATGTAACTGTGATAGTCTGATGTAACTATGATAGTCTGATGTAACTGTGATAGTCTGATGTAACTGTGATAGTCAGATGTAACTATGATAGTCTGATGTAACTGTGATAGTCTGATGTAACTATGATAGTCTGATGTAACTGTGATAGTCAGATGTAACTGTGATAGTCTGATGTAACTGTGATAGTCTGATGTAACTATGATAGTCTGATGTAACTGTGATAGTCTGATGTAACTGTGATAGTCTGATGTAACTGTGATAGTCTGATGTAACTGTGATAGTTTGATGTAACTGTGATAGTCTGATGTAACTATGATAGTCTGATGTAACTGTGATAGTCTGATGTAACTATGATAGTCTGATGTAACTGTGATAGTCTGATGTAACTATGATAGTCTGATGTAACTGTGATAGTCTGATGTAACTATGATAGTCTGATGTAACTGTGATAGTCTGATGTAACTATGATAGTCTGATGTAACTGTGATAGTCTGATGTAACTATGATAGTCTGATGTAACTATGATAGTCTGATGTAACTATGATAGTCAGACACATGTTTGATTACTGCTTTACTTATGTTTGACAGATAGAAGTGTTGAACCTCTATTAATTCTCTGTCTGGTTTCCTGTTTTACTGTGTTTGATCTGGTATCCTTGTATAAAACACATTAAATGGTGTCTGATATCAGTATAAAACCTTAGATGTTTAGGTACTGTAGGAAGTAGATACTTTAATAAGCCATCACACATCAATTTAACTCCATATGATTTATTGTCTTCATTATACATTTAAAAAATTACATCAGGCTACTGTAACTTTTTATGACAAAACAAGGGAAAGGGTTTTAATGTATCTAGTCTGTACTGAATGATTGTAAGAATGTTAGTCCTTAAGCCATTCCAAAACAAGGGAAAGGGTTTTAATGTATCCAGTCTGTACTGAATGATTGTAAGAATGTTAGTCCTTAAGCCATTCCAAAACAAGGGAAAGGGTTTTAATGTATCCAGTCTGTACGGAATGATTGTAAGAATGTTAGTCCTTAAGCCATTCCAAAACAAGGGAAAGGGTTTTAATGTATCCAGTCTGTACTGAATGATTGTAAGAATGTTAGTCCTAAAGCCATTCCAAAACAAGGGAAAGGGTTTTAATGTATCCAGTCTGTACTGAATGATTGTAAGAATGTTAGTCCTAAAGCCATTCCAAAACAAGGGAAAGGGTTTTAATGTATCCAGTCTGTACTGAATGATTGTAAGAATGTTAGTCCTAAAGCCATTCCAAAACAAGGGAAAGGGTTTTAATGTATCCAGTCTGTACTGAATGATTGTAAGAATGTTAGTCCTAAAGCCATTCCAAAACAAGGGAAAGGGTTTTAATGTATCCAGTCTGTACTGAATGATTGTAAGAATGTTAGTCCTTAAGCCATTCCAAAACAAGGGAAAGGGTTTTAATGTATCCAGTCTGTACTGAATGATTGTAAGAATGTTAGTCCTAAAGCCATTCCAAAACAAGGGAAAGGGTTTTAATGTATCCAGTCTGTACTGAATGATTGTAAGAATGTTAGTCCTAAAGCCATTCCAAAACAAGGGAAAGGGTTTTAATGTATCCAGTCTGTACTGAATGATTGTAAGAATGTTAGTCCTAAAGCCATTCCAAAACAAGGGAAAGGGTTTTAATGTATCCAGTCTGTACTGAATGATTGTAAGAATGTTAGTCCTAAAGCCATTCCAAAACAAGGGAAAGGGTTTTAATGTATCCAGTCTGTACTGAATGATTGTAAGAATGTTAGTCCTAAAGCCATTCCAAAACAAGGGAAAGGGTTTTAATGTATCCAGTCTGTACTGAATGATTGTAAGAATGTTAGTCCTAAAGCCATTCCAAAACAAGGGAAAGGGTTTTAATGTATCCAGTCTGTACTGAATGATTGTAAGAATGTTAGTCCTAAAGCCATTCCAAAACAAGGGAAAGGGTTTTAATGTATCTAGTCTGTACTGAATGATTGTAAGAATGTTAGTCCTAAAGCCATTCCAAAACAAGGGAAAGGGTTTTAATGTATCCAGTCTGTACTGAATATTGTAAGAATGTTAGTCCTAAAGCCATTCCTAAACAAGGGAAAGGGTTCTAAGGTATCCAGTCTGTACTGAATGAGTGTAAGAATGTTAGTCCTAAAGCCATTCCTAAACTTAATTCATCTTTCAATTCCAGTAAATCAGAATCACTACTGAATTATTGATGGACTTTCAATCTTCAAATTTTAAGTGATAACACATATGTATATATTGCTGTTGCATTACTTATATGAAATAAGAAATAATCTTGAGGATGAAAGAAAGTTTCTCAAATTGTTATGGACGCTTTCTATCCTATATTGAATCATAAAACCAATACAACAGCTGATAAACTTTTAATGTTAAATAATACAAAATCCAGACTGTTTCCATAAAAATCTAAATGTTCAATTTCTTCACTCTTTGATCAAATAATTAGATTTTGCAGGATTCTTTTGAATAAATTTGTCTATTGCTTCCATATTGTGTTGTTGTTGAGATGTCAGTTTCTCTCATTATATTTACATCACTGTGTATTTGATGGTCGATTTCATGTGCAATTGATCTATCTCCTAACAACCTGCCCATTTACACTTCTGGTAATTAGACAGAACTCATTTTGTCTTTGACTAGGTTTTAACACTTCCTTTGACTAACACCCACTTGTCTTTGAAATTGACATGTTTTATGATCTTGACCAGTCATCAGCATATGTTTTATGAGCTTGACCAGTCATAAGCATATGTTGTCAATGAGTTAGCCAGTGCCATTGTTATAAACATTCTGGATTGGATCCTATTGAAGATACTGCCTATGGAGATTATGATCAATTTATGTTTATTTATTGTAATGGGCCATATCTAAATCATCCATTTTTATGTCATTTTCATCTGCAATTCATTTCAGCTCATTAGACGGAAATTATTAAAATGTTAAATTATAAAGCTTTTTCTGTCAAATTCATATGGAAAATTGTGAATGCTGTAGTTTCAATTTTCAGAGCTTGTAATGTCCACACTGGCTGTTACACTAGCAAGCATCACTCATTCTATCAATATGTTATATCCATGATTTCAATTAAGGATTTTATTATACATTTCATTACACAGAAATTATATTAACTTTTTTACAGTAAGGGGTTTAGCATCTGACTTTGTTATTTGTTCAATTTAATACCTGTATAAGCCTTGATAAGTAACACGTTAGCCATGACAACTTCTTCTCTGATAGTTTTAGATAAATGACGACCTCATTCATTTCTCTTTCAGATTCTCTTTTATGCCATATATTTTATAGATAAAACACCTTAATTGTTTACAGAACTCTGCTACTTCTGTTTGAAATTAAATTGTAAATTCATTAGTCTTGTAATTTAACTTGAAATGAGTTTGTGCATTTTGTTGCACATGTCAAATATTTCATTGCTGGCCTTTCAACATTAAAATTATTGTTAATAATTATCTTAATAGAGTTGTGTCCCCTAGTAAAAGGAAAGGTTACATAAGTGTGATGGCTTTAATGGAATTGTAATAGATTAAATATTTAATATTTTAAAATCCTATTTACTAATTAGAAGAAAAATAAACCATTTGATGTTGGTTTCATGTGTTAAAACTGCATTACTTTTTTAAAAATTTTGAATGAAATTCTGTGTTGTAAGTCAGCTATTAGAAACTGTCTAATAAAAAGTGATGTCTGAAACAGATGACTATTTTAGACAGTTAAATCTCTCTACAAAAGGCTAAGATAGGTGCCATATTCATCTTTTAAAAGTACAACTGCATGACTTTACTTAACTAGGTTTCAGGACTTAAGAAGGGACATAAAGTGATAGAATGTTGTACTACTATTAATTATCAGTCTGAATGAGATTAACTTGGAAGTCTGTGATAGTTAAGTCTTATTACATGTTAAACGAATGTGCAGCAAGCTTTTCTGCAGAACATATGTTTGTGCCATCTCTCTAATGAGATTGATTTCATAATAACATAGTTTAATTTCATACAATTCTGATCATTATTTATATGAAACTTATTAATTAAAGCTGGTGCCGTGAGCTGACTTGATTCATGTTTTGGCTATTAAAAATCTATAGAATACAGTGATTGACAGGTTAGATATCCAGTATAGCATGTGTTTTGTACTGTAAATGGGGTTTGGATGAAGGAAATAAACAGATTAGATTTCTACTTTGGCTGTTCTAGCAGATCTAGTTGACAGGTTGAATTGCTGTACAGCATATGTGTTGGTTGTATTTGTTTAGTTATAGCACAAATCAGATTTTGTAATGTGCTTAAACTTTATTGTGTGCATCCAAAATCCTGGTAAAAAAATGCTGCACATAATAGAAGTTAATTAAGTACCCTATTTAGGACATTTTGACTTCCTGATAAAAAGAAAAAATACATTTCTGTTGAATAAATGTGCATTTCATTTCATTAATAAGTACACTGCATTCTGAAGTGGATGTATTATGCACATTTATAATTTGAACATTGTTGTGCATAACTTAAAAAGAGGTTTTTTGTTGCATTCTTTATTGTCAAATATATAAGTTATGCATATCCTTTTACCTTTTGAAAACGGGTGAAATATTTTAAAGCAGACAATCTTCCCTAATAGAAATCCTTTGGGTTTTTGATTGATCAGAAAAATATCAATGGTAAGTTTAATTTAGAATGTTCACTTAGACTATATTTGTCTTCAGTTATATTTTTGTTGGTTTTTTTCTATTAAAAAAATTACTCTTGTGGATAAAACTGCTTAACCTGTGAGACGGTAATTGAGGCTGATAGGAGCTATTTTCTAAGACTTTTATTAAAAGGCTACACAAACCAAGAAAACAAATCAAAGTGATTTTTGTGATCTATTATTTCATCCATATGTTTTAAATGTAATGTAATTCAAGGGTTTCAAGTTTGCATTCTAGGATCTATTTTCAGAACAGATGACCAAAGATATAAAAAAGCAATAAATAAAATATAAATATTGTTCTTTGATTTCAATGCATCTGGTAAACATTTGTAACTCTGCTGTTTTTACCATCATTCAAGTTGACTCTTTTGACTAGTTCCTGTTTGATATTCACTTCTGATCTGTCTTGTAGGATCTCTGACCCTTTACAGGTTTCTTCCTTACTTAAAACATTTAGATGAACATTATTTGCCATGCAGCTGTTTGAAGCTTTAATCAGTATATGTCAAACATGGCTTCTGAGGTTTTCTTTATTTTCAATGAAAACAGAGTACAGATGATTATAAGGATTAGAAATGTCAAGACTTCTAGACAGATTAGATGTCGGTAGAATAGAGAAGATATTTACTTCAAAAGTCTTCAGAAATAATCTTTGAAAATACAAATCTCTGCTTTAGAATATTAGCTGTCATCTTTGTACTTTTAAAAGCCACAGAAGTAACTGTGAAGTATAAGAAGGATTGTTAAAAAGTATCTCTTTTGCTATTTTACTTACTAAGATGATGTCAATGTGCTATATATTTTAATATTTGCTCATCGTCACATACTTTTGTTTACATCTAGATGAATTACAGCAATACATGCATTATTGAGTGTAGTATTTGATGGAGGCATTATAACATGAATGATTGTTACCAGTTTTAACCCAGAAGTTGTTTCTATCACAGAGGTATTTGTTACCTACTTGACATATTGAAGTGATGTATTGGTCTGAATTTTATTAAGATCAAGTCTGTTGGATCCTTGGTATGATTTTTATGGCAGAGAAGTGTGCATTGGGGAAGATTTGATTATAAAACATCAAAGTTTTCTAATTAATGATGATAAAAAAATCTCTGACAATGTCTGAAGGATAAAGATCTGCTTTCTCTCTGGTTGTTCTTACAGCAAAGATTAACAATAATACCTCATAAAATATGCTACCACACACATGTATGTGCATTCAGTATAAACAAAAGTTAGAATATGATAAAATTAAAAATAATACTAAGGAATTATAAACAAAATGTTTTATTGACATAACTGTTTGATGTATCAATGATATATTACATCTAGAGAATGTTGGAATTCTATAACAATTATTACACAAACGGTCAACTGACAGCTTCAACAATTTTAGATATTCACTTGATGATTAGGAAATGTTATGGTGTGCTCGACTTCATTTTTTTCCTAAAAATTTCACATATATGGGTGAAAACATTTATTTTGTCATTGTGTATAATTATGAGATTTTATTTTACGATTTTAAAAACATGAAATAAAAAGATGTTGTTGATCTGATGTAAAGTTTTCTTTACAGTTCATTGTCTGGTCAGAGTATTAACACCTGTTTAAAAAGATTTGAATGATAAAATAGATTTGATGGACAGGTCAAAAGAACTTCACATTATGTTGAGGGTGTAGTGTTCTCTATTCCGTATGACATGGGACACCTGAAGTGTTCATTTTCTGTGACAGGGGTATATCTTTTTACAATAAAAACATGTAAATCAATTATATATTGATAAAAACCTGAATAAAAATAGAATGAGGTGAATAAATTGGTTGATAAATTGGTATTTATTGTGATTAAGGAGATAACATTTTAAGAAAACTTAGTTCATCATGTAACTCCAGTATTGGAGGGAGGCCAATCGACTTACAAAGTATACAATAAACTGGATGCTCTAGTAGTTGAGATTTCTATGAATGAATTTTCATTAAAAAACAAGCTGACACTGGTCACTAGTACAATTCTATTTTTATTGAAATAATTAAATCAAGAATAGACAAATGCAATCAGTTGTTCATGGTAAAGTTTTCTCCATGTTTCAAGTGAAATGTTACTAATGTTTTTGTTTGATTTTGATTGGTTGTTCATAGTACATTGTCGTTAGTGTTTTGGTGTTGTTCGTGTTCCTTTGTCAAATGTTGTTGCTGTTATCAGTTGGTGTTGTTAGTGTTCCTTTGTCAGTTGTTGTTGCTGTTATCAGTTGGTGTTGTTAGTGTTCCTTTGTCAAAAGTTGTTGCTGTTATTAGTTGGTGTTGTTAGTGTTCCTTTGTCAAAAGTTGTTGCTGTTATCAGTTGGTGTTGTTAGTGTTCCTTTGTCAAAAGTTGTTGCTGTTATTAGTTGGTGTTGTTAGTGTTCCTTTGTCAAAAGTTGTTGCTGTTATCAGTTGGTGTTTTTAGTGTTCCTTTGTCAAATGTTGTTGCTGTTATCAGTTGGTGTTGTTAGTGTTCCTTTGTCAAAAGTTGTTGCTGTTATCAGTTGGTGTTTTTAGTGTTCCTTTGTCAAATGTTGTTGGTATTGTTAGTGTTCCTAGTGAAATGTTGTTTTGATACTTAGAGTGTATTTATTACAATTTAGCTAATGTTAAAAGTTCACCAGCTTTTACTTTTTCTTGTTTAAATTAAAGGAAATCAGTTGCTTTATTTGTCTGAACTCTGCTGTACATATCTGAATGAACTATGTACAGCAGAGTCCAGACAATGATTATGATTTAAATGTATGTAATTTAGTACTTGAGTTGAGTGGTAGAATAAACAAATTGTGTTTTATAATGGGCTATTTCCTGCTACTGACATGTTGATGACCAGAATCATTCATATAAACATGTTAGGATAACCTTTTATACATCTCTATGTTAATATCTTATTGTATACAATGGAAAAGTACAAAGGAATCTGTTTACTGAATGATTTCTATTCCTGGACATTGATGTAAAGATCATTAGTTTTATTGAATGGAAACCTTCCTCTTAGACTGTAAATTATGACAATCAAATATCTTTGACTCAGAAATAGGTTTACTTTCTTTGGTCTAAAGGATATCATATAAGTTAATCACGATTTTCCAGTCCTCTGATAAATATATCCAGCCATATATGTGATTTAGGATAGCAGACTTACTTGACTGATAATTTTATTATATTTTAAAACCTTATGGATTTAAATTCACCATCATAGTTCAATTGTCTTGCATTGTTTATGTTTAAAAACACAGAATCAAAAATGCAAAAAAATTATGCATAATTGGTCAATCTTCTCTAATACATGATATATCAAGAGGAGCATAAGCTTTCAATGTTATTATGTAACTTAAGCATATTTGGTGAATAAACTATTAGAGTGTGCTTAAATATTTTTTTTCATACGATTCAAATATTTGATACAAAAGAAAAATCTTCTGTCATTATATTAAAGAATAGATTACCCTTAGTTTTATGTCATAATTGATGTGACAAATTCCTCAGTTTGAATATGTGGGTAAATGGTGCTACCAGGACAATTAAAGGATATTTATTAAGATCTTTTACAGTTTTGATATCCTTGTATTCAGTATTTTCTGACTTATTGAAAAGAAAGGGTTGGGATGTAATCGAAAGACATGCTGGTATTAATTATACAGTATATTTTCTGCCTTTTTCATGTTTGAACAAACTTATAAATTTAATTTATCTTTCCAACTTGTTTTCTAATTTATTATGTAAACATGTTTTGAAATTTGAGAATGTAGAACAGGACCTTCAGTAAGGTATTAAATGGTATGACACTGGCACCAGTGTTTGGTTGACTAAGAACAACACAGTACAACTCTCCCTAAATATATGTCTCCACCTTACCTATATAGTCGTGTGTCAGATTTGCCTCATTTAACTTTGTCTGTACAGATATATTGTAAGTAGACAAACGTATTCTTTGTTCAAATGATACTTTACATTGAAATAGTTTCAGCACACAATATATATTACCAATGATAACTGTGGATATAAATGTATGAAAGGCATGTCAATTTTTATAATAATTTCACTCCTAAGGAGTGCCGGTTAAAAAAAGTATAACAGACTAACAAAAGTGCATAAAACTGACAAAATTAAATGTTACAAACCAATGGAACAAGTGAAAAAAAGATGTTGTATCCCTTGCTTGGTATAGGCCTTTTCTGATGGAATTGGTGGGTTAAACCTGGTTTTATAGCTAGCAAAATCTCCCACTTGTATGACAATTGTTTTAGTTCTGCTATATTGACAATATTGGGTGAGCAACCCAAACAGACATTATAGGTTAATTTGACAATAGATATCCCAATTGTATTCTCTATGCCTTTTGTTTCCTTCAGAGTTAAAAAAAAACAATTTTAGGACTTTGGTTCTTTACTAACAGGTTTCATTTTCTGTTAGACTTGAATCTCTGTCTGTTATGATATGTTCTAATTGAATTGTCAGGAAGGTTGTGTTGTAGTAGGTTTTAATTTTGTATTGTGTAATAATCAACTTTAAAAGTAAGAAACACATTACCCTTTTGATTCATATTTTGATGGTTTACAGTGGTTTGTCTTGGATAATGATATTATGTTAGTAAAAAAATCAGTGTTTTTAGTATTGAATTTCTTCATAATTTGTTTTTTTTTCATTTTCTTCAACTTCAGATAGCAGTGGAAACTAATAAATATTGATTATCTATAAACATTGGGATTTTAAAATATTCAGTTTCCTTTCTTATTTCCAAATAAAACACCAATAAAGACTAAAACAGATGTCCAATGGTATAAATCCTCACACGCTACATGTGAACAGTTATCAAGTTTGGTTATTTGGCAAACAATAGAACTGAAACTTGAAGCTTTTCATTTTATATTTTATGGCGAGGGTTTTCTTTTGATTCTGTTTCACAAGCTGACAAACCACACAAGCAAAAATTAAAGGTTTTACAGAAAAGACTTATCTGTTTAACTGGTCAAATATACCGATGATGAATTATAGTTTGATCAAACAGTGATATTTTCATTCATCAGAAATGTCTCCATTATGACAGATAATGGTCAATGAATTTCTGTCTCCCTACCCTCTAGGGGTAACAGAGTAACCAGTTTGGAATGGTGACAACTAGATTATCTCCCCTGTTGATACTTAAAGACATTTGTTACCTGTTTGTGTTTACACACCTGTCAAAGGGGCATCTGTGGGCCTGTGTACACTGGGATTATCCGTGGTGAACTTTACAGGAACGACCCACCATTATATCAAATTAAATATTAGAAGAAAGACAGTACCATTTAAACTAACAATGATTTGCAAGATTTTTATGTCAGTCATTTAGTTAATATTACAAGTTATAGTTCACTTTGCATAAAGTCAACAAAAATTATATGATTTGAAAAGTTTATTTTTACATAATTTTACAATTTAGAATTATCCATAATATTTTTACTAGCAGCTTAACTATAAAAAGCACAGAAAGCCTATTTGTTATGATTTTGTGAGATACAATGGGTTCAAGATTTGTCTATATTAACTAATATTAACTAATATTTCATATGTTTTATTTATTAATCTCATTTGAATTTAGGAATTGAAGTAAAAAGCCTATACCAGTAGTTTTAATACTATTTTACTAAGAATCTATACATTTTAGTTTTATTTGTTTCCCATTAAATAAATAAAAACTTAACATGCTCAAGTAGAAATACTTTTATAGAATCTTGCCTTCATTATGAACTTTGGTAGGTCTAAAGATTCTAGGTGTTCAGATAAAGCTCTGACCTGTATCTAGGTAATCAGGCAAACCTCTGGTCTAAAGATTCTAGGTGTTCAGATAAAGCTCTGACCTGTATCTAGGTAATCAGGCAAACCTCTGGTCTAAAGATTCTAGGTGTTCAGATAAAGCTCTGACCTGTATCTAGGTAATCAGGCAAACCTCTGGTCTAAAGATTCTAGGTGTTCAGATAAAGCTCTGACCTGTATCTAGGTAATCAGGCAAACCTCTGGTCTAAATCTAGGTGTTCAGATAAACCTCTGACCTTTATCTAGGTAATCAGGCAAACCTCTGGTCTAAATCTAGGTGTTCAGATAAACCTCTGACCTGTATCTAGGTAATCAGGCAAACCTCTGGTCTAAATCTAGGTGTTCAGATAAACCTCTGACCTTATCTAGGTAATCAGGCAAACCTCTGGTCTGAATCTAGGTGTTCAGATAAACCTCTGACCTTTATCTAGATAATCAGGCAAACCTCTGGTCTGAATCTAGGTGTTCAGATAAACCTCTGACCTGTATCTAGGTAATCAGGCAAACCTCTGGTCTGAATCTAGGTGTTCAGATAAACCTCTGACCTGTATCTAGGTAATCAGGCAAACCTCTGGTCTGAATAAAGGTGTTCAGATAAACCTCTGACCTTTATCTAGATAATCAGGCAAACCTCTGGTCTGAATCTAGGTGTTCAGATAAACCTCTGGTCTGAATAAAGGTGTTCAGATAAACCTATGACCTTTATCTAGGTAATCAGGCAAACCTCTGGTCTGAATCTAGGTGTTCAGATAAACCTCTGGTCTGAATCTAGGTGTTCAGATAAACCTCTGGTCTGAATCTAGGTAATCAGGCAAACATCTGGTCTGAATATAGGTGTTCAGATAAACCTTTGTTCTGAATCTAGGTAATCAAGCAAACCTCTGGTCTGAATCTAGGTGTTCAGATAAAGTTTTCAACTGAATCTTGGGTTAATTATTGTTAATCATTATTATTATTCTGTTAGGAATTTGTGTTGTTCTTTTGTTTGTTTGTTTTTTTAGCAGTTCAGCTTTTAATTTTTTTTTGGACTTTGATTTAACTTCTGTATCCCCCTATGACAGGTGTGTAAAAGCCAATGGATAACAAACTTATTGGTGATAATCTAGATGTCACAATTTGGTAAGGGTTATTTTAGTCTTGTCCATTTGTAGATTTGAAGTCTGGATTCAATCTTGTTAAAGTTTATATGTCAAACATCAAGCCAATTTCAGTTATTGGTGGTTAAAATTGTCTGATAGATATCTATGATACCTAAGGGGATACTTTTAAGTCAATGTCTAAATATTTATAGAATATGTGAGGCAGGTATATCAGCTCCATCTTTATATTGTGTAATGTAATAGGTGAAATGTTTGGAAATGTAAAATCATTTATCAAAAAGGTAAACATGGGAACATTATAAATATCATTATTTAATTGCCAAGAAGTGGGGAGGTAAATATACAGGAATTCAAGCTATACAAAACAACAAAAGGTTAAAGGAATAGAGGTTTTTGGTTTAGCTCAAAACAATCGACATGTAAGGAAGTGCATGCTAGACAGAACCCAATTTCAGTAAATTACTTGCCTAATGGGCTGCATGTGGTCATAGGTTTTACCTTACTCTTTTCCCATTTAAGCCAAATAATTTTGACCTGGTATTACCTAGTAAGAGTAAAGGCTGATCGGTTATGATTCAGAACAGTGGTAACATGTCAAAGTAGAGCTTTATTTGTTGGTCACAGGTAGGGTGACATGGCTTCATCTATTGGTCCCAGGGTAGGGTGACAATTTGTTTTCTTCCATTACTAGTGTGAACCATAGGAGTCCTTGAAATCTTGTCAATGAATTTATGACACTTTCCTTCAACAAGAGATTTAATAATTTATTTGATTATAAGAATTAGAATGCCCACTTGTTTATTGTCCATCTGTTGTTCTCACCTGGTCCCACAATAAATATGTTGTACCTTAATATATCACAGTTAGCCAAGATTATTAATTATCAATTAGTTTTTGACCAGCCGTAGTTCACAATGACATTTCACGCTGATTTTGGTAATTTGTTGATGAAATATCAGTATTTATCTTGTTGTGGTGCAGAACTTTAAGATATTTGAACATTTTGTTGGATTTTTTTTAAGTATAAATATACTCAACCCTAATTCTGTAATGATGACCATGTCAACTTTTCTAGTTTTAAGTTCTCTAAATTTCTTCATCTGTTTTCCTTTTACTTAGGCTCAAGGTGACTTGTAGATTCCCCTGGCAAAACTCATAATTGTAGCTTTGAGTTCCTTAATTATATGTTTGTAGCTGAAAGAATACACCATCTGCTCTTCTCTAATTTCATGTCATGACGATAGAAAAAAACCTTCAATTCTTATTTTTTTTTATCAAAAGGTATAATTAAGTTAAAGATTAATTATACACACAGTTAATTATCCCAGACCTAACTGTTTGTAAAAGAGAATTGTTCTATTGGCCAGTACTATGTGATCCCCTGAACAGATGATCTATTTTAGTGTTCCATGTGCTTGTATTTATATATGAACTTTACAGGTAGATTTCACCCCACAGGTAAATCCACTGATGTAAACACAGGCACATGTCAGTGGTAGCTGGTGTATGCTTTTTAACTCATAGACCATATTTCATTTCATTTAACATTGCTGAACATTGATTAGTAAGTTGTTGTAATTAGTGAAAAGAAAGGAAGCTATCTTCAAGTGGACTTTAAGTTGACCCATTTATAGTGATTCATTATTGTGGAGATTTGTGTCGTTTCTTTGAAATCTAAGCTCTTGCAATAAAAATCTTTAACAAAATATCAAGGAAATATATTGTATCCTGTCTTGGAAGCCATGGTGTCAAAAGTCCTTATAGAAATTAAAATTATCCAATGGATTGTATCAAGTGTTTCCTTTCTTTGAAGTTGCAGGGTCAATAGTCTGCTTATAGAGATAAAATCAAGGAATTATAAATACTTCATTAACATTTATCATAAATACCATAACCAGATCAGTGGACATTGACAGTTCTGATTGGTCAGTGGCCAGTGGGACCAATGGACAATTTATTCCAGCACATGGTGTTGATTTTGTGTTAATTATACTCTTTGTCCAGTTAATAGCTGACCAGATGCCAGTGAGAAACTGACAATCTTCAGGTGTCATTGTCCAGTGTTCAATTTTGTTTATGAATATTTAAATAGATAACAGAGACATTAAGTGACCGATTTAGGTTTAAAAGATGAAGTTTTTCCCAAAAGGAGAATTTAAAGATTAACCTTCATTTAGTCTGGGATTTTTTTGTGCAATTGCTGCAGATGTGCACTACATATGTAATTTGTCACAGCAGTTTAGATGAATCAGCCTTTAAAGAAATGATGTCAACTAAATGAACAATTGTTTTGCATCATTTTAAAAACAAAAATTTCTGGAATAAATAATTGATAAATATAGAGGATTGTATACATGACTATAATCGAATAAGTGTTGAGTTACAGTTGATTAGTTTAATAATTAACATGGTTAGCCTTCAGAAACATCAATACCCACAACCTGATTGGAAGGTTTAGTTATTTAAACTCTTCAAACAAGTGATACAGAGAGTAGGGTATTGGTTATCGGTGATACCATTACAGTATTGATTGGAGGAGCATTGGTTTATACACGGAAAAACATCTCTCATTAGTAGTTTGTTAGGGTATAACTATCACCAGTATTTTAGGAACTTTGTTGTCATCCAATAGAACTTTAGATTGTGGTAATAAGACAGATTATAACCTGCTGCCTAAGGTGGCTGTTTTAGTGTTAAATCTAGATTACTGATATTTTATCAGCTTGTTCCATCAGAAGAATTTTTTTATTATCGCGAATTATTGACATATGATATATCTTCTCTGATGAAAAAAATATGTAAAAGTGTTTTATTTATTAGTGAAGCATTTTTTTATTAAAGAAGGAAAAAGTGATTTCTGAAAAATTATAAGTTGTCTGATAGCAAGGAAGTGAAGATTTATTTGTGTCACAAACGGAAGAATGTGTTAAGTTTAAAAAGCAACAACCAATTAGAAGAAAAAAAGAAGAATAATATTGACAGGAAAACAACACTGAGGATGTGAATTTGTTTGATTTCTCAGTATTTAGTAGTTTAATCAATCAAAATGGTACTAGAGGAAGGAATTATAGATGATTCTTTTAAATTCTATAAAATAGTGGACAATTATTACTACATTCTTGTTGAGGTACGTACTTATAATCAATAATTTACCACCCGTTTTACTTAGTCAATGGGAATTTGTAGAGGATTGGAACTCAAGGCTAGGAATAAATAGGAACTTGTATATTTACCTATTGGTACTCAGTTATATTGCAGCCATACTTATTTTAACACTATTTTGGTACCTATACCTATTTTTAGGCTAATTATGTTTAACTTATGTAGGAACGAAGCATCTTTTTATGCAAGGTTCATATGTGTTCTGTTACAGGTTTAAAATGTTAGAAATACAATCAGAACTGTACAGGTTTCAAATACAACCAAATCAGTTCTGAACACTTTTATAAAGTACACTTTAATTCTGTAGCATATATCTTTTAAACAATATTTGTCCATTCATTTCTAAGTTTTAAAGGCAAAATTGATTTATTTTGTCAGAATTATGTTGCTAACATGAGTTATTAAGTTGCACAATTCAGATGCTGTTATCTTCATGCTCCTTTAGAATTTAATTAAGAAGAAGCAAAAAGTGTGTTACTTATATCTATGATATATATTTAATTTTACCAGCATGTGTGTGAGATGCATGGTATAAAATAAATGTTAAGTTATGTAAAATATCTGGTGAATTTATAAACATTGGCATGTTCAGCATACATAAAGTTAATTGTATAACTACGTTGTGTTGATTGTGTGGTTGGACAACATGGAATTATGTTGTGGTTTGAGTCTCCCTTGCTTTAATTGTACAACATCACTTCTTTTGAAAACTAATTTTTGGTCAGTTCTGTTCATGTTCTTCTTTTGTCTTAATTTCATGTTTGTAGTTAAGTTGAAGTTGGTATGCATGTGGAAATATGAATGACGTCCATAGAATTATGAAGGGGGAGGGGGGGTCTAAAGATTTTTGAAAAAAATATGATTATGGTCTTCATAAAGTCATTAGAATATTGTACTTTCTGTATGCTAAATTAAGATGTTAGACTTCTGCCTTTAGGTTTATACTAGTAAGTCTCTGAATGATAGAAGTTTGTTATCTATTGATGGTCCTTTAATTCTTCAATATCAAATTTTAAAGTAAATATTCTGTAGATATTATTGAGATATTTAGATAAAGGATTTAAAGAGGTTAATACAGCCCTATTCCCTAGCATTGGTATTTAAATTTTGTTTATATGTTTGAGCATATGGCATAGGATTTCAACATTTGTAAATATCAACACAGTTCTGATAACAAATCTCACAAGGCTAATAATTTTGCCTAAGAAAACAAAACTGACCAGCTTCAGTATCAATGGACATTAATTAAATAAACAAAATTTGTATAGATCAAAAACCACTAATAAGAACCAATTTGTCCACAGTGGTCAACTTTATTGACCAGTGTCCAGACATTATTGATTAAGTGATGACTCTTTGAAGTCCAGTTTTAATGGTCACATGAGACAAGTTGTAATTAATACAGTTAGTCAGGTGGTTAGATATAATTAGGTATCTAATGATTGCAGTCAGGGAAGGAATGTAAGAAAGTACCTTGAAGACAGGGAATTTAACAGATTATTGAGATTTTTGTAAAATGATTCTATTGAAAGAATTTAAACTTTGATCAACATGACAAATGGAGTGACTATCTTGTTCGGTTTTTCTTTCTGGTGTTTTATTGTATGGCAACAATATTTTTTGAATTGTGAAAATTGAAGTTTCTCTTTTGTCCAAGTTTGTTCCCTCCCTCCATCTTAATTGTCATCGTGTCTCAGTTGGTCAACACAGGTATCAATTTTAACAGGTGGTCACTGCAGAGGCTATGACATACCATTCAAGCCATTGTCCTAAGTACCAAGACAAGGAGATTATATTAGAATAACTCTAGTAATAGTAGAAACTTGTTAAGATTAGCTTTGTCAAATAGAGTTTTAATTTGTTTTTAAATTTCAACATATCGATCATTGTTCAGAGTTGCAGGACTTCAATATATTGATTGTTTTATGAATTGTTACTTTTGAGCTATGTAAATTATAAGCTCATGATTTGTATAGGGCATTTAAGGTTTATGCTTTTCCATCCTATGTATGTCCAGAAAGGGGTTTCTGTTCTCTTAATTTGTAATGGGCATTTAAGGTTTATGCTTTTCCATCCTATGTATGTCTAGAAAGGGGTTTCTGTTCTCTTAATTTGTATAGGGCATTTAAGGTTTATGCTTTTTTATCCTATGTATGTCCAGAAAGGGGTTTCTGTTCTCTTAATTTGTATAGGGCATTTAAGGTTTAGGCTTTTCCATCCTATGTATGTCCCGAAAGGGGTTTCTGTTCTCTTACTTGAGTTTGCCTCAACCAAGTATTATGAAACCCAATGCTTATTACCAAAAAACTCTGATCAAGTTTGATTTAAGGTGGCGTCACTTTTACATTTCTCTAGTTATGTCCATTTATAACATGATATGCAAGTGGGGGCATCATCTGTGTCCCATTGACACATTCTCCATTCATTTCAGTTTCCTTTACTAATTACTCAATGGTTTATGTCAGTTTAAAATCACTGACAATTGTATAGTTTCTGTAATATAGTCTCATGAACCTAGGGACTGCAAGTTCAAATAAAAAGACAGTATTGATCACCAGAATTTGACATTTGATTTTGTGGGTGGCTTTTTGAAAATTATACTGTTTTATTTGTAGGAGTGCATAAAAATGCATTCATTAACATTTTAATGCAAATTATTTTCTATTTATAACCTTAGATGAAAGAATATTTTTTTATTGTTAATTACTTCTAATAAAACGGTAATTACATGTCAAAATCATGGGATCTCTCCCCCACATTTACGGGATTGTAAAGTTTAGTTAATTGAGGAGGAAAATTTGATACTTCATTGTATGTTGACACTAACTAGAAGTTTTGTGAGGTTAAGGTAGTAAAAATAAGGGTACATTTGTTGGGTCAGAATAATTAGAATATGTTACTTGTAGAAATTAGTTTCTTGTAATGTTGGAACCCTCAAATATAAATACTGGTACCAATTTTGAGATCCTCAATTTCTGTATTGTCCTTGTAATATCTAACCATCCATTTCTAATTATGGTTTTGTCTGTCAGTTTCTATGCTGTTTCTTGTAAAAGTTATTGGTCAGAAGATAAAAAAGAAATTAATTATAAAAATAAATTTGACATTTTTTTCAATGAATCATGCATTGAAAGATTGATGTCATTATTTGATTGGGTTGTGAAATAGGAAATGAACCAATCACAAAGTTCTATAACCCAATCAGACGGAAGTCATTTCTCAAAAAAACATTGAATTGATGAAGATTAAGATAACGGTAATGTTTATTTGGTTTAGGGAATGAATCTGTCAGTCTGCCGAGATTTTCATATAATTACTTTTAGGGAAATTTAATGGATGATTCTTTTACAACAGCAATCAAGTATGAAATATTTGAAGCTAGCAATCTTGAAACCTTGTATGGTAGTGTGGTATGGTAGTGTGGTATGGTAGCAATCTTGAAACCTTGTATGGTAGTGTGGTATGGTAGCAATCTTGAAACTTTGTATGGTAGTGTGGTATGGTAGCAATCTTGAAACTTTGTATGGTAGTGTGGTATGGTAGCAATCTTGAAACATTGTATGGTAGTGTGGTATGGTAGCAATGTTGAAACCTTGTATGGTAGTGTGCTATGGTAGCAATACTTTTGTACATATTAGTAAATCAGAATATTGTGGTGAATTCAGCCTTTTGTACTTAACTATTGGCTGTATTTGGAATCTCTATTATGCATATTAGCATAATACAATACAATACTTCCTAAATGGCAACTGCTCTATGGTGAAAAATAATAATATAATTCTCCCTGTCCCTGAAATGATTAGATTATAATCTAATGTCAATGTGACCTGATTATACAGAAATTATGGTCATCATCAGACCTGGAATTGTATAATTTTCTCATTATTTCTACTTAAAGTTCTCGTGTAGAAATTTTGATAAATGTTACAAATATTCAAAATGACCAGTTTGATATAAAGTTTGATATCCTTGTATAAATTTAATGATTTCTGCTTTTCGAATCATAGATTTTGTGTTCCTCACAAAGAGAGGTAGTGTTGACATTGCCATTAACTGTGTACATATCCCGTATAGATCAGGTAGGGGTTTCTTTTGACATTGAAGCTTTATAAATCAATGTTGGAGATATCAGATTGTTCCTGAAGTAGATTATGGTTTGTTTGTCCAGCCAACATAAACCCTCATTTCTGGTCAAATAAGTAGGGTTTTCTTATTGTTTTTCAACAATTGACAAAAGGACTAAATTACACGTACATAATTCAGTGTACTGACTTTTCTTTCAATTTGACAGAACCACATATTCAATTATTTGGCCTTATTTTGCTCTAATCAATTTTTTATTACCTAGTGAAAAAGTAATTTAACAGTAAGATTAATAAGAGATTTTATGGCGCTCCAAGTCTGTTGACCATATGCTGTATATTTACATGATCATTTATTGTATCTATGAACCCATTGCTAAGTGTGACTGGGTTTTTATATAAGATTATTTGTATAATGAACCAATTGCTAAGTGTGACAGCGTTTTTATAAGAATAATTGTATCTATGAACCCATTGCTGAGTGTGACATGGTTTTTATGAGATTAACTTTGTAATCATCAGGTTAGCCTGAACATTGTCAATATAATGTTTCCCTGGTC
Source organism: Mytilus edulis (assembly GCF_963676685.1). Lineage (NCBI taxonomy): Eukaryota > Metazoa > Mollusca > Bivalvia > Mytilida > Mytilidae > Mytilus > Mytilus edulis. Next base: position 105,398,141 of record NC_092346.1, read on the forward strand.
TGAACGAGACAAACTTTTCCTATGTTAATGTCATTGACAAGTATAATCCTAAATACTTTGTGTCTGAATGGCTGTGATCCCTCTATTTATTGTTGATGTCTTTGTACTGTAACAAAATTAATGGATAGTTTCTTTCATTCACCGTTTAGATACAATTTGAACAGTTATAAAATAGTTTGAGATGTTTATAGTAGATAACCTATACACTTGTATACTTTTACATGGCTATATTGACGGTCGTATCGGTCGTATCGTAACATCTACATGTAGAACTTGTATTGTTGAATAACGAATAATTGTTGATAGATAATATCTCATCAGACAGTTTTTTTCTTTCTAGTTTTAGTATCTAGATCTTTTTAATTGAATTTCACTTGATATGTAGCACAAGGATATTTGTTTACATAAAAGTTTACTACAAGATTCCCTGTATGATCAAGATAAATACTGCCTTAATAGTGAATAATATGAGAATTGATTATTGGGTAGGAAAAACCAATCTGTGGGCAACAATCTGATAATTATCGTTATTGATCAAGTTAATTACAAATGTTGTAGTTTAACATTAACAAATCTAGCTTTTTATCCTGATTAAAAGGATATAGATTTATATTATCTGTGTATTGGTTTCTGCCTGGGAAAATTTGAAATTTTGATGTTTTCTAAGAAATATGAGTTTTAAATCTATAATTTGAGAACAAATTAGCATTTCTCTTCTGTATTTAACGGTTTCCCAGTTGGAAATAAATGCAGATTTACGTCTTTATCAATTTTATTGGAAAAGTGATTGGAAGTCCTGCTTTAGATGAGATTGAAGCATAGGGAGAAGCATTACATGCATGGACAAAGTTGTCTATTTATTTCAATATCTAGCTGTAAAGATATAATGAGGAATAATTTTACTTGTGTGAGGTCTTCAGTACCCTTCTTACAATATCATTTTTGACTTATGAGTTCTTCAATCATTATTATAACAACCAGTATGAATTGAGTCTTTGTAAGACGTGTCAGATGACACTCAGCTGTTAGAATGATGTACTTTTTCACTGTCTTTTTATTCCTTTAGTTCTTGTGAGATAATTATAACATTGGGATATCCTATCATGATATACTACTGGGGATCACTTTCAATGAAACCTGATCACACTTAAACATTGAGTATATAGTACCACTTTCTCTAATATCTACAGTGAAGCTCTAAAACTTGTCAGAATGGTTAACATATTACTGGAAACAGATAACACACCTTCTCCTCAGGTGTCAGAACAGGTGAGACAAGGTGAGATTAGGAACACCTCTCTCCCCGTAGGAAGATTCAGATGACTAATCTGGCTTTTTACATCTATATGGATTGTATCAAACAATTGAAATGTGCTGTTTAATTCAAGCAAAAGCATGTTTATGAAAGGAGGTCATTATTTAAGAACTTGAAAATTAGCTACTGTAACAAATCCTGATAGCAAACATCTTCCTCCTCTAAAAAGTGAGTTGATATGAGATAATCAAAGTGTTATGAGATAACATTTATATGGTATGTATCTGAGGCAGCAGTAGGAGGTAGATATGGTAATCTAGAGTGATGATAGAGGGTAGATAATAACTACAGGAGCTAACTTGATAACATGATCTTTCTATATGAGCTAATTTGATAACATGATTATTCTATATATCATGGTTCATGGCTGGAGTTACTCTACAAAAGAAGAGATTTATGTTTAATTAAATTAATTAGGTTCAAATATGAATTAAAATATGTAATTGTCATGGAGAAAGCCACCAAAGAACTTTTTGAAGCTTGAAACACACACACAAAAAAAGCAAGTATCAGAGATGCAACTAATCGTCGGACCCGTCGGACCTAAGGGGCAGAATTTATGCAGGTCCGGCAAAACTCGTAGCTGTGCAGGACCTGATGGCCGGCAATATTTAAGTCCGCTTGGGTCCGCCAAAACTGAAATCCCCGTCGGCCCCGGCAGAGTATTTTGTTTATAAAATTGCAATCATCTTTAATAAAAGTAAATGTCCTGTTCCCCCGCATTTTCTAACTCCGGGAACCAGTATTTCCGCCCAGTAATAGTCTTTCGTACCTTGTCCATTTCGCCCCGAACAATTCTCCGTATTTCCGTCATGTTTTTTGTTTTAGAAATTCGCTCTCTAGGAAGGAGGTCTATTAAGCATAGTTGATAAGTTCAGGAAATATGTCATGGCCGATAAAATTTGTAAGTGGGTCGAAACCCGGTAAAAGACCAAACCAGTCACCTATTCAAGTTGATAAAATGGGTCTGGCAGAAATTTGATGGGTCTGGCAAAACTTGGTACCCTGTAGGCCCCATTGTCTGACAGGAAAAAAAAACTGTTTGCATCTCTGAAGTATTTTATATGAAGGACATAAGTGGAGCATCATTTCCCTAGTATTTCCAAAAACCTACTTTATTTTTGCTCTTAGTCCTTCCTCGACCACTTTGTAGCAATTTAACTTCATGATTTTCAAAATCACTTAATGTAGATACATATGCAAAAAAAAAAAAAAAATGAAATGAAAAGTCACGAAAAAACTCTCAGGGAAATTAGTTGGTATTTACCAAGGGGTCAGGAAAAGTTTACATAAAAGTTCGATAATTTAGTTGATTGTAACAGTTATAGTGATTTTATGATTTGTTCTATGTCAGGTGGTCAGAAAATATATTTACTGTACTCTTAAATAGTACTATATAATATATTGGCTGTGGATTGGATGTGTAGATGTATAGGACAGGATCTCAACTGTAAGATTTACTAGGTTGATTTATTAAATCTTAACAATTATTTATGGTTTCATTATGATAAAAATTATAACTCAGTTGATTTTTGACTATAAATTAGGTGGTGGTTGAAAGCAGATATTCCTGTATTTCTTTTTTTTTTTTTTATATATTGGGAAGATGTGATTTTCAGTTAGATCAACACAATTGTATTAATTATTTTCATGCCTGTAGCAGATTTGTCAAACTAAAATGTTTGTTTGGATTATGAAAATCATAGCTATTTATCATTCAGACTTATTTATAAAGAAAACTAGTGAAGCTTAAGATCTGGTTGATGATCTGGTTGATGCCACATCCAGCTATAAAATTACTTGGTTTGTTTTTCTTCTACTTAAAAAAATAAATGAGTTCCCATGCAGAATTGCATTTTGCCAAATATTTTTTCCACATGAAATAGCGAGGTATGATAAATATGTGTAAAGATCAAGTTTTGAAGTGGTCAGCTGTCAGTGGTCATTTTGGCTGATTGACCACTGTAAAAACAACCTGCAGTGAAAGTTCACATAAATTACTGAGAGTTTAAGTGGTCATTAGCTTATATGAAAAGTTTGCTTAGTTCAGAAGTTATTATTATCAAGAATAGTTCTATTAAAACTGAACAATGTGGACAAAGGTACAGTACAGTAGAGTCCAGAATGCTTTACTGGACCAAATATAAAATAAGAAGATGTGGTGCTAATGAGATAACTCTCTGCAAGAGACCAAATGGCAGAAATTAACAACTATAGGTCATCATATGATTTATTTCTCAAAACTTTTGGAACCACTCAGACATGTAAAAAAAATTATCTGATCCCTTAATGTTTGACCCCAGGAGATGATATTTCCTGAATCTTGACCTAGTGAGATGATATTTCCTAAAACTTGACCTCTTGAGATTATATTTCTTGAATGTTGACCCTTTTGACCATCAATGATTAACTTCCTATAGAATATTTTTGTTTTAAGTGTGATGTTACTTTTCCCACAAGAAAATAGATCTTGATATAATATATGAATATCAGTAAATGTATAAGTAGCTATCTAACGGTAAAAGGTCATTGTCATTGTCAGTTGTGTTGGTAATGAAGTTTTAAAGTAAAATGATTGTTAATATTGGCCTTTACTGTCTACTGTGTTTCAGCAGTTAAACATTCTGCCATTGAATTCATTTGTTTCATTGTACATTTTATAAAGATGAAAGATTAAAATTTGTTTTCTTTGTTTGTAAGAATTAGCCCACCTCTCCATAACCAATGTGAAAGAAAGTTATATCTATATTAATTGACCAATGAGATTCATGTAGTGGTCTTAAACAAGCTATCCATGTGTAAGAATTTTTCTAATTTCTCTGCCATTATATATATTTTTTAAATGCAGTTATAAAGACTATTTAATGATTTTTGCAAGGCATACAGATGGAAAAATATGGAATATGTAATAATCCAGCATTACAAATATGGATGAATGTATACTGAGTTATGTCTAGATAGGAATGAAATACTCTAGTAGGGAATTGTAAATGTCATTTTATGGCAATGACAGATCTTTTATCCTATAAAACGATGTTCTTTTCAGTCTTTAGGGATTGTTCTATGGTAGAACTTGGTGATCTTTTATAGCTTGGGTGAAAATTGATGCTCTTGGTCGCTCTCAAATATCATCAATTGGTTTGCAATAATTGAATTAAGTCAGTTACAAAAAGCAAGTGTTAACTTCTGACATTGGGAGCAGCTGCTTCTTCAAGTATTGAATGTTCAAAATAATTGGATGTCTGTTAAGTTTTGAAAGGTCGCATTTGATTTTGAATTATGGGGCATGGTTGTAATGAGATTATATTAGGGAGGGAGATTGTACTTTATTAGGGAGGGAGATTGTACTTTATTAGGGAGGGAGATTGTACTTTATTAGGGACTGAGATTGTACTTTATTAGGGAGGGAAATTGTACTTTATTAGGGAGGGAAATTGTACTTTATTAGGGAGGGAAATTGTACTTTATTAAGGAGGGAGATTGTACTTTATTAGAGACAGAGATTGTACTTTATTAGAGACAGAGATTGTACTTTATTAGAGACAGAGATTGTACTTTATTAGGGAGGGAGAAGAGAGATTGACCTTTATTAGGGAGGGAGATTGTGCTTTATTAAGGGCTGATTTTTTATCCTTTTGCAGTAGATAAATAAAAGAGAATGTTATGTTGTAATCCTAGATTTATATATTTATCTGAGTGACTTAACTGGCCTCATTCTTTACACTGTTCTTAACAATGGACACTTTTAAAAACTACTGATAAATAAATGATGTCTAAATTACAATACACAGGCAATGGAAACCAACAAATGGTGAACTAAATCGTTTTTCTATCTACAGTATTGTAATGAAAAGTCCAATATTTACAAATAGTATGGCCTGTTTTGTTGTACTGAAGCTGTTTGAACCTGTAACTTGGCTACCTGATGACAATTTCTAAGTAGCCTGACTTGCCAAAGACAATTGAAAAGATTGAAAGATATAACCTTTATTTTTGAAATATAACTTGGGCCTATTTTAAGAATAAAAAGGAAAGCCTACTTTGGAAAAACCTATTTATTTTATGGATTAGAGTTTTATATGTTGGTTGGCTGATTTGGGTTTCTGTAGTAACTGAATGTTTAACAGTTAATTAAATATTTCCCAGCAGTCATATCAAAAAGCAGTAATAGTTAAAGAAGAAAGTCATCAGAAAGGTCATTTCAGAATAACCCTGGATAAATTGCAGTTGTAGAGGATAATATCTTGATTTTCTTTCTTAATGACAGCTATCTCTAATGATTTGTCAAAGTCTTGATGACTTAGGAATCTGACTCATACATCCCTCTGTAAACTGTTGATGAAAGGAATTACAGACAAGTGCTCTTTACCCTCCAACAGAGATTCTCCATTGGCATGCGGAAGCCAACCCTATTGATTCAAACTTTCATTAAATACAACTGTTATGGTTATCAATCTAACCAACAAACTTTGATGGTTATGAAATCATATAATTATTTTTAAGTTTTTTTCCAGACGGGTTAGTGAGATTTCTGATGATGAAATGAACAGCGTGTGTCTGTCGTGTGTAATTATAAAATGTCAGCTTGCTAACTAGTTTTGAAATTAAATTTTAAAAAGTTTGTGTTTAGGTTTGTAAACCATATGTTAACTTTAAAGAGGTAGACAGTCAGTTTATGTCATTTTTGACTTAGTTAAGTGGAAAAGAAATTAATGAAATTGTGAAGTTAAATTAACATTTCCCTACATGCATCTGTAATATTCTATACTATAGTCATTTTCAGAGACAGTGCATTGAAAATAGTAGATAAATGGAAGAACATTGAAAGCGGAAATAAGTTGTGAATTTTGGCCTACTTGACCCTGAAATTGATTTTTTTGTAATTTCTGAGAAATCAAAGTATATAAATGGGATTATATTATAGATTAAAACATTGCTCTGGATAGAAGATTTTTCTCTGGATAGGTAACATACATCCATGAAGGGACAAAATGTTGGCCATTTTACTAAAGTTTAGTCATATTTAAACTCATTTAGTCTTTTAATGAAATCAGTAGTTGTTATTATGATGCAGATAATTTTGAGACAAAATCCTATTAAGTAAAAACAATATTTATTTTCTCTAAAAAGTGAATTCTCATTTTTTGATATGATCAGTAAAGACGACTAATGAAATTGGAGAAATAATGGAAAGTGGAGGATTTGTTCCTCAGATTGATACAATCTATGTTTGTCACATCGGCACTTCCCCGTCACTTACAACAAATTTCTGGCGTAATACAATTGATAGGTTTGTTAATCAAAGATGTGAATCCATTACAAGTTGACAAGAGTTTCTGATTCTCCAAAAGATTCTTCGAGAATTATTTAATATCACATCACGTTAGGCATGGTCATTCATGTCTCAGATCCAATTTTACCAACAAAATTGGATTATACGTTTTGGTAATCATAGAGATAGAAGTAAAGATTTCCCTATGGAGTTACTCTGTTTTGGGTAAATTCTACTTGTGTTCACTTTTATGTGAATTGTCAGAAAATTATATAAGGCTTTTATAATTAAATCTTTAAAATAAAAATGACTAACTCATGTTTTTTTCTTTTGAAATTAAATTAGTCCAACTAAGAATGATTTGCTGAAAGAAATCGTGATATGAATAATTGAAATAACACAGACAATTTTAAGAGTTTTTGTATTGATTTTGTAAAAAAGAAATGTGTTCATAAGAGTAAATCCTCAGAAAAAACGGTTAAGTGTGATCAAAATACTTGATGTTGATGTGTCCTAATGGACAAAAGTATCAAACATAGATAACATAGGGGTATTCTATTTATAGTAGCATGTTGACACTTAATATAATGTCTTTTGTTTGGTCAAACTACCAAATCTTTCCAATTTTACTATTAATGATACATGTAACAGTATTGAGAAATATTCTCTGTCACTCCAATTTCATATCTAACTATTGTTTCACAAATTTAATTACTATGGCTTCGTTTATTTTCGTGGATTGCGGAAAACTTCTGTGTTGTGCTTTGAACCTCACAAAGATTAAATATTAAGACACTGAATGATAAAATCTGCTTAGAATTGGGAAAAATAAAGCCTGTACCTGAGATAATTATTATACCTACTGACATACTTAAATTATCCCTTTAAAATTGAATCTGAAGTAGAGCACTTCTCAATTGGATGGCAGTTACTCTGGTCAAAAATTAACCACTCAAAACAGAAAGTCATAAAATATAAGTAAAGTCGGTAGGGATAAAACATTTCTCAATGATACCTTAATGACAAGATACATAACAAAAAGCCATCAATAACTGCCTATTAACATGAAGTTGTATAGTTTATCTATTGGTGTTTTATGTGTTCTCAAGCAGTGTAGGAAAACTACAGGAATCTTCAGTTCATAAAAAATGGTTTGACTAGGGTACTTGAGATAACTGGGTCATGGATGAAAAAACAAAATCAAATGTTTAAAAGAAGGGTTATTTAGAGAAGGTTTTTGAGGGTTTCACTCTTGAATTTTAAACAATGTGCATTACTATTAAGTTTTGTTGTTTTTTTACTCTCCTACTGTCACTGAAAGGGGCATTAAGTGTTACCCTTGTTTGTCCGTACATACATCCCAAAATTGGTTTTTGTTCTCTAGCTAAAGTTTGCCTCAACCAAACGTTATGCAATTTAACATGTGTATGCTTATTACAACAAAACACAGATGAAGTGGTATTTTGATGATGTTACTTTTATTGCACTGGAATTATGCACCATGGACACATATCCCCATTTATTTTTTATCCCTTTCATGCTCCCTTTTTAGCCTTTGTTGTCTTTACACCATTGAAATCTCCATCTAGCTAATACATTATTGTATTTAACTATCATGTACCTCTTGTTTATTTCAGAATAAGTCTGACACAGCTTTTGTAGAACAGCAACATGAAAGAAATAGAAAAAGTGAAGCTGTCCAGAGATCAAAGCCACCACTTGCCAAAACATCATCCAATTCTTCTGCACCTGGTGCAATTAGTGGTATGTATTTAGTTATGTTTTAGTGATCTATGTATTCAAGTGATAGTCACTTATTTCACTATTTTCATTATTAGATATTGATTTTTACAAGTAAGGTGATAAAAAACCAACTCCTTGAAATTAAGGAACAAGGGCCTGTAGCCATCAAGTGAAATAAGGCAACATACAAATAAAAAACCATCCTCTCTGTCCATCCTATTCCATTTCTAAAAGAAAAAACTAGGAGCTATAGTCATGTGACAAGTACAAAAGCAAAACAACAACAAAGTCAAGCATGTCAGATGAATTTGTATAATTACTAGATGACAGGCTAACATGTTACAATTATACTTTAATGTAAAATGAATATTTTTAGCTTTCCAGTCCCCACGGCATAGTGCTAGCAGTGGAGCATTACCAGACTTACTGCCACCTCACACACCACCACAGTCACGATCCCCACCCACACCACAGAGACCACAAGACAAATCCAGTTCAGATGAGGTAAGCATTAAGGTGAGAAAAACAAGTTGGAAATAAACATTGGCACTCATACCACATCTTCTCATATATAGTTACACCTTACTTTGAAGAAATGATGACATCCTCTTCTAAATAGTATCTGTTATTTGATATATAAATGACAGACCTATGTAAGTATAAAAATATAAGATTCTCCACCAGAGACCAAATGACATAGAATGTAACATCTATAGGTCACAGTATGGCTTTCAACAATGAGCAAAACCAATACTGCATAGTTTGCTGTTAAAGGCCCTGAAATGATATATGTTAAACAATTCAAACAAGAAAACTAATGGCCTAATTAATGTACAAAACAATGAACGAATAAGGATATACAGCAACAGTTCACAACCATTGAATTGCAGGTTATTAAATATTAATGGTTATTTCTATGAGAAGGCCCTCTTCTTAATACTATCTGTTAGTTTATAACTAGAGGTCTAGGTAATTATTATTTCTATGAGAGGAGATTGCTGATAGATGTATTGTTTTAAGTTATGGTGTACTTAGAGACCTACTGACAGATGTTTTGGCTGATTACTTTGTAGAGGCATTCTAGTGAAAGAAAAGATGCAAATTATGATTAAATAGCTGAAAACTGTATAATTTGGCAGGATGTGCATTATTAGGTGTCAAAATAATAGTAACTGTTTATAATATGATAAAGAAATAAAGGGTTTATTTATGATATGCCATAGAGTAATTGTATTGTCTCACTTTGACTTCAATCTGACTATGATGGAGAGTGTCCTTGTTAAGTACCATTTTACTTTTAGATCCATATAAATGTTACTCTGTATAGTTTTTAAAAAGTTTTAATTTAACACACAATTTAGGAACGGGTTGAATTAAGCTCCCTTTCCCTTTTTTTTTTTTTTTGAAATGTTGAATTTATCGTAAAAAAATTCTTATACTTCATTCAAATTTGTTTTTTGATTCATTTAGGTTCTGCCTTTTTCACAGTTGTTTATTGTTACTCTAAACTCTCACTATATGATAAGTTTATCCCTATTTTTTTTATTATTATTTATGTGACTTTATTTCAAACTTCAGCTAAGAATTATATATTTTTCATTAGGGTTTTTTTTTCTCATTTGAATGTTGTTAAGTTTGAGAATACGACCTAACATAGCAGCAGTTTAAATGTTCTGTGGGGGATATTATACGACCTAACATAGCAGCGATTTAAATGTTCTGTGGGGGATATTTATATGACAGGACCAACCCGACCTAACATCGCAGCAATTTAAATTTTCCGTGGGGGATATTTATATGACAGGACCAACACGACCTAACATAGCAGCAATTTAAATGTTCTGTGGGGAATATTTATATGACAGGACCAACCCTGAACGAGTAAATCTCAACAAGAAACTTCTTGCTGTTTAAGATTTATTCTCTGACAACTAAAAGACACATTCACAGGACATGATCTAGAGCTATTTGAGTCATACACTGCAACAAACAATCTAACAATAAAATCTCTTTTAATCAATGAAGAATAAAAAAAAACTTGTGAGTTAATGAAATCTGTAAAAAGAAGTGCAACAATTAATCATAACAGTTATTGATATATATGTAATATAAGTGGATTAGATATTGACCAGTACTCTGAGATGGACATTTTATTTAATTATGTTTCTTTTCAGTATCGACAGGCTGTCAGTCTGTCCAGTCAATCAATACGACACCAGAGATCTTTCTCAGCTTTTGGTTTTGGCGCTGGTGGTTCAACAATTGGTTCACAAGCATCTCGACGAGGTTCATCACAAATCAATGTTAATGTGACGCCCACACAAACAACAACAGAAGCTGTTGGTGATACTCCAGAAATTAGAAAATACAAGAAAAAGTTTACATCAGATATACTGTGTGCTGCATTATGGGGTAAAATTCAAATTCTATTTTGTATTATTTTAAGAAACTTGTTCAAAAGTCCAACAAATCATACATTTTTAGATTTCAAGATGCTATTTTCTTGTAAACTGCAGTTCAGAAAAGGAAATTTTCGGTATTATTTATTAAGACAGCATCCCAAAAGCAACAAATATAAAAAAAAGACAAAAAAAAGACCATCAAGATATGGATTAGACTGTGTGTTTATACCTCACTATAACTTCATTAGCTTTTTATACGACCGCAAAATTTGAAAAAATTTTCGTCGTATATTGTTATCACGTTGGCGTCGTCGTCGTCGTCGTCGTCGTCCGAATACTTTTAGTTTTCGCACTCTTACTTTAGTAAAAGTGAATGGAAATCTATGAAATTTTAACACAAGGTTTATGACCACAAAAGGAAGGTTGGTATCGATTTTGGGAGTTTTTATCCCAACATTTTAGGAATTAGGGGCCAAAAAGGGCCCAAATAAGCATTTTCTTGGTTTTCGCACTATAACTTTAGTTTAAGTTAATAGAAATCTATGAAATTTTGACACAAGGTTTATGACCACAAAAGAACGGTTGGGATTGATTTTGGGAGTTTTGGTTTCAACAGTTTAGGAATTAGGGGCCAAAAAAGGGCCCAAATAAGCATTATTCTTGGTTTTCGCACAATAACTTTAGTTTAAGTAAATAGAAATCAATGAAATTTAAACACAATGTTAATGACTACAAAAGGAAGGTTGGTATTGATTTTGGGAGTTTAGGTCCCAACAGTTTAGGAATTAGGGGCCAAAAAGGGACCCAAATAAGCATTTTTCTTGGTTTTCGCACCATAAAGTTAGTATAAGTAAATAGAAATCTATGAAATTTAAACACAAGGTTTATGACTATAAAAGGAAGGTTGGTATTGATTTTGGGAGTTTTGGTCTCAACAGAATAAGGGGCCCAAAGGGTCCAAAATTAAACTTTGTTTGATTTCATCAAAATTGAATAATTGGGGTTCTTTGATATGCCGAATCTAACTGTCATGACTGTGTATGTAGATTCTTAACTTTTGGTTCCGTTTTCAAATTGGTCTACATTAAGGTCCAAAGGGTCCAAAATTAAACTTAGTTTGATTTTGACAAAAAATGAATCAGTTAGGTTCTTTGATATGCTGAATCTAAAAATGTACTTAGATTCTTGATTATTGGCCCAGTTTTCAAGTTGGTCCAAATCGGGGTCCAAAATTAAACTTTGTTTGATTTCATCAAAAATTGAATAAATGGGGTTCTTTGATATACCAAATCTAACTGTGTATGTAGATTCTTCATTTTTGGTCCTGTTTTCAAATTGGTCTACACTAAAGTCCAAAGGGTCCAAAATTAAACTTAGTCTGATTTTAACAAAAATTGAAATCTTGGGGTTCTTTGATATGCTGAATCCAAAAATGTACTTAGATTTTTGGGGAAAGACGGCTTCAAGCCGTCAATCCCCTATGGGGTTGACCAGAGTGACACTCCCTCACATCATTCATTTTGTTTTTATACATGTTATAGTGTGGGAAAACCCCCAACAAATCTTACTTAGATTGAAGAGAAGGAGACCCAGAAATGAATAGTTTGACTTTAAACACTTTTTTACACATTTCCCTTCTGTTTCTCACGAAATTATCGTATCTTGAACTCTCCTTTACACTATTTACGTTTATTTAACAATCCGGAAAAATTAGTATGACGAGATATTCTAAATATATCCAACCTACATTGTATTTTATAGTGACGTCATTCTTGGAAGAAGCAGGGATATCCTTCACCAGTTCACTGGTTATTTAAATCATTCTTAGAGATCGTGCACTAATCACAAATTTGTATTTGTTAAATCTAAACATAATATTGTTTACTGTAGATGATTTAAACATCAACATGCAATACTTTAATTTGTAGGTCAACAACTTTCAAAATAAACAAAGATCGTGGGGTTACATGACACAGGGGAAAGAAACGATTTTATTACTTTTTTCGGGTCTCACTAATTAGAGACAAGAAGCGTCAAAAAGCGACAAGAAGCGTCAAGAAGACTATTTAGCGACAAGAAAAACATATTCTTCTTGTCGCTTCTTGTCGCTAAAATTCTTTTTGTTGTTAATTAGTGAGACCACTTGTTTCTGTAAAAATTCTGAGAATCTTCCTCCAATTCAGGAGCACCTCAATTGATGAGTAATTATCCACTAAAATAAAAGTTAAAGTATTTAAACACTTCAAATGTGACATTTCATTGGATTAGTAGTCTTCTATTAAAACTAAATTTTTGTGTACCTACATAATCATTGTAATGGTAAAAAAAAAAAAAAAAAAATTTGCATTTTTATAGTTTTAACATATTTATATTTACAAATATTTCAAAATTATGATTTGGAAACAAGCTTCACACAGTTTACATCACTCATATTGTTTTTTTGTTATTAGTACCTGTTTCCCTGTGATGAGAGTTGTAACTAAGAACTTTAACAATGGAAATTTAAAACTGAATAGATTTTTCAGTCCACACTTTCTAAAGAAAAAACTTTAAAATCCAAGAGTACTGTCACAAAAAATGGAAAATGGCCCTAGCCTGCAGTTCAGTGGTACACAATCAAGATTTCAAAAAATATTGTAGTTGTTGTGAAATGACATTTTAGATAATTAGCTATCAACTTTAATCAAATGTTGAGATTTAGAAGATGCAGATCACTTCCATTGGTCCAAATTAAATCCTAAACTAAGGAAATGAAATTACATAAACAACAATTGATTTCAATATTGTCAACCTTTCTACATGTTCTAGCGGTTCTCTTTTTCATTCTTCATATGTAAACTATCAAAAGATACCCCCCCCCCCTTTCCAAAAACATAATAAAATAGAAACAAGGGCCGTCTTTCCCCTCAGAGCTATTCAGCTCTTTGATTTATTATGGGCCCAGTTTTCAAGTTGGTCCAAATCAGGATCTAAAATTATTATATTAAGTATTGTGCAATAGCAAGTCTTTTCAATTGCACAGTATTGCGCAATGGCAAGAAATATCTAATTGCACAATATTGTGAAATAGCAAAAAAAAAATTTAATTAGAGTTATCTTTCTTTGTCCAGAATAGTAAGCAAGAAATATCTAATTGCAGAATATTGTGCAATAGCAAGATTTTTTTTTAATTGGAGTTATCTTTCTTTGTCCAGAATCAACTTAAATCTTTGTTATATACAATATACAATGTATATTCACTTTTTATTACCAACTGATAAATTAAAATAATCTTTACCATTCAGTGATAACAAGCAGTTTTTTTACATCTTAATATTTTATGATGTATTTAAATGAGTAGTTATTGTTGCAAACTCCATTAGAAATTTTAATTGAGATTAGTTTTGGAATAAGGGAAAGGGGGATGTGATTAAAAAAATTGGGTTCAATTTTTCTCATTTGAAATTTCATATATAAAAAAGAAAATTTCTTCAAACATTTTTTTGAGAGGATTAATATTCAACAGCATAGTGAATTGCTCTAAGAGAAAACAAAAATTTTAAGTTCATTAGAACACATTCATTCTGTGTCAGAAACCTATGCTGTGTCAACTATTTAATCACAATCCAAATTTAGAGCTGAATCCAGCTTGAATGTTGTGTCCATACTTGCCCCAACCGTTCAGGGTTCAACCTCTGCGGTCATATAAGGCTACGCCCTGCGGAGCATCTGGTTACAAGTATGGTATATGCTGAGCATCTCTATTACCATGGTTACTTCATTTTGGAGTTCTTTAAGTTTTAAACTAATTACTGTAAAATTAAACTTTCAGTTAATTATCTTTAATCACTTGACTTCCCAAATTATGACGGTTAACATAATGGTCTATGTATTCTATTGTAGGTGTGAACCTGTTAATTGGTACAGAAGCTGGTTTAATGTTGCTGGACAGAAGTGGTCAAGGAAAAGGTAATATTGTCATACTTTTAAAGGTACACCTGTCTGTTCTTGTGATATTACTATGACAGATGGGTGTCATTGATTGATAGATGGCTGCTTAAAACAACCACCATTCTTGAAAATGCTTATCTGTAGATTCATACGAGAGTGCCCTTGTTCTCGAAAGTTTGGTAGTACAAAAACTAGTAATTCCGATCTAAGAAAAAGGAAACATATGTCCTATTTCAATTTTCATTTAAAGTTTTGTATTATTCAAAAGAAACTTTCAACAAGTGTTCTTCTTTGATCCCAAGTCCTTACTTGTGTGTTCTTTCAGGCCAGTTCAAAATTTAGAAGTATTAATCTTTTAACAGGATATGACTGGATATATATTGTAATCTTAACGTACAGATTCAGAATTAATAGTATCTATCTTTTTCAGTGTACACATTAATTTCCCGGAGACGATTCCAACAGATGGAGGTTTTAGAAGGACAAAATATTCTAGTCACAATCTCCGGGAAGAAAAACAAAATCCGAGTGTTTTATCTTTCGTGGTTAAATAACAAGATATTTAAAAAAGAAGTGGTAAGTTCACTAATTATCTGACTTATTACAAGATTTATTTTACATGAAGTTTGACATTCCCATGAGTAAAAATATTTGCAACACATGACATGATTGTTGTCAAATGAAAAGGTATAGGAAATATAATTATAAAGCTTTTGGCTGGGGTGATAAGTTCTTGAAATTATTGATTTGGCAATAATCTTTGATACTATTGAGTGGCAAATAGTCTGTAGGATGGAATAGCACAAATATTCCAGTATTTATTATAGAAGAAGAAGATGCTTTATTTCCTTAAAATGGGCTCATAAGGAGCATGATATATATAAAATATATACTGAGATATATAATAATTCAAATTATCATACTTATAATTAATTGAAATTTTCTTTTACATGTTTGTGTTTAAATATGTTGTTTTTGTTTTCTTTAGAATGAGAAGAGAGCAGGATGGGTCACTGTTGGAGAGTTAGAAGGATGTGTTCATTTTAAAATAGGTAGGTGCAATTACAATTTTGTATTACATGAAGTATAATTGCAAGCAAGGGGAGATAATTTTGTTGAAAATTTTAATTTTGTTATTGAATGTAATAAATGTCAGTATACTAACATTGTGTTGCTGTAGCAAGTTCCTACAAAACCAAGCAATGGAATTGTGTTGTAGACTGAGGACAAGTTAAATTAAGTATTCGTCACAAGGTCATTCCCTTTATACTGCAATTCATACAACTATATACCAAATGAAATATTTTGGGTAAAAACCAACAAATTGAAGCATGTTACATAAAAAATCTGTTAACCTGTTTTCAAATAATAAGGGAACATTTTATTAACGTCCCTAGTAAAGAGGTATACATTTGAGACTTTCTCATAAATATTTATATGGTCAATGTAATTTGACTATGCAAATAGCACAGCCAAGTATAAATATTTTGATCTAATATCTAACCTCTCTCCTTTATAGTAGTTTATTATCAAGAGTTTGATTATTTTTTAGTAAAATATGAGAAGATCAAGTTTTTAGTGATAGCTTTACTGGACAGTATAGAGATATATGCCTGGGCACCAAAACCTTACCACAAGTTCATGGCATTTAAGGTTTGTCTTATTTAATTTATTAATATATATATAGCTATATGTTGTGTAGTCAAAATCTACTTCACCCTACATAGTGACTTCTATACTAAACACACCCTACATAGCGACTTCTATACTAAACACACCCTACATAGCGACTTCTATACTAAACACACCCTACATAACAACTTCTATACTTAACACAACCCATGACATCAAATTGATTTCAGTTTTCCTCAAAGAGATTGGGTTTTGTTTAAATTAAATAGTCCTTATAGGAATGAAACATCCAATAGTCATATATTTTCCATCAATTGATTTTTTATAGCACAATGATAAATTTGTCACTAGGTAAAGCATGTGACTTTGTTTTAGATGCTACATTGATTGTGATGATTATATGATTAATTGGAATAACCATGTTGAAATCACAGTACTTTTGTCACAAACGATGTATGTTTTAAACTTGTGTTTGATTATATGATTAACTGGAATAACCACGTTGATATCATGGTAGATTTGTCATGGATCAATAACAATTACCTGTTGATTAATTAGCTCCAGGTGAATCAAATATAAATATTATCTAATAACCGCCCTCTAATAACAATTGACAAATACCTGTGAATCATGTGAATTATAAGTTATTGAATATATATCGACATTGTTTTGTTGATTTATCAGATTAGCTATTCTTTACCTTCAGTAAATCAATAATCAATTATTGTCTTTGTACATAATTACTTCCATGAATCCTTTGCATGCATTGATATAATATTGATGTTTTCGTTTTAATTCTAAAGCTAATTGGATGTGAAATCAGTCATTATGAAATCTCTATTTTATCTTTCAGTCATTTACAGACTTAGCTAATAAACCACAGATAGTTGACCTGTTAGTAGAAGAAGGTCAAAGATTAAAGGTCGTATATGGATCAAATTGTGGATTCCATGCAATAGACGTGGATACTACATCAATATACGACTTATACATTCCCTCACACGTAAGTTTATGCCTATCATTGGGAAGGTCTTGATAGCTAACTAATCAAAAGCCATTTGGATGACACCATCTTAGAGTGAATGATTATCTTAGTTAGAATGTAGGAGCATTTCAAAGGTCTAATCTAAATAGCTTTTGATAAAAAATAAAGCCTTCATGACCAGTACATAGGCCACAGAATGTAGACACGCTTTGATATGTATAGTTAGGCCAAAAAAAATAATAGGTGTGTTTCCTGTTGCATGCCCCAAAAAATTAGGGTCGGTAGGTAGGTATTTTTTTTTTTTTTTTTTTTTTTTTTACTGGCCTGCTTCGGTTGTTTTTTGTGTATTTTGTGAACAACACACTTGAATTTAATATCCCTCACATTAAAAAACTGCACAACTTCCCCAACTGTCAATGTGGGAGATATTTCATGGTTTTTTCCAGTCACAGTAAATTCATTGTTCTTTAATCCAAAGTCATGATACTGATTGAATATATCAATAAAGGTGGTAGAATTAGAAAATGGGGCTATTATACTTTTTTTCTCGTTCCTGTGTGGACACTCATCGATTGTTATTGATAACACACTTTGACTGATGGCCATAGCAGAAGCCATGCGAGGCATTGTTTGACTTCAATCTGTATCACACAAATGCTTACTGTATTAAAATTTTATTTGAAATCAAACGTTTAAAAGATGCCATTCAAAGGCTATACTAAACAAAAACCGTTTCCGGAAAAAAACGAAAAAAATCCGGATTTTTTTTTTTTTTTTTTTTTTTTCCGGGAAAAAAAAGTTAGGGTCGGCGCCAAAAAATTAGGGTCGGTCGGGCGACCGGAAACACACCTATTTTTTTTTTTGGCCTTAGTCATATTTGGATTTGACAAATTTTTTTATCAAAATTTATATGATGAGTTTTGAGTGATCCATTAGACCCTGTTGTGATTATCCGTTAGACCTTGTGATGATCCATTAGACCTTATAGGGATACATTAGACCCTGTAGTTATCCATTAGACCTTGTTGTGATCCTTTAGACCATTGTGTTAAGACTTGCGATGATCCTCTCCTTTAGATGAAGTAGTGGTCCTAGACAGTAGTCAGTTTTTGGTTCAGCATTATTATAAGTAGCATGACAGAACTTAGTGTAGGTTATAGTAAAATTACTGTAAAATTTCTTTGATTAATCATTATTGATGATGTCAGATTGGCAATTATGCATGTTTTTATTACACTTAGATTGAATTGGACAAATTTAGATTGAAGTTAAAAAAAAGGCACTTATACTGTTTGAAAGAATTAAAAAAAAAATTCATAACACTTAGTTGGTAGGCCTTCAAGTAAAGTGTTTGGAATTAACTGTTCAAGGAGAGACAACTCTAGAACTATTCTATGTTTCAAAAAATAAAGGTATTATCTGGCCTGTCTACACCATTGTGAAATTTCACTCGGACTCCCTTTAACAACCAGCGAAATCTTTGAAATCCACACAATTTTACATCTAAAATGTGTTAATGTTTTTCATGTCACATAAGGAAAACTTTGAGATTGGCAAAATTAAACTTTACTATGCTAACTGAAAATGGTGTCTATGTCTTTGTGTCTGAAACAAATGGTGTCTTTGTGTCTGAAACAAATGGTAATTAGGAAATCCCTTGATTGATTGGAATGAAACTTATACAAAAATTCAAGTTCACTGTTCAAAAAAAGAAAATAATGGAAAAATGGTTTCTGAATGGTTACCTGGTTTTTTGCCTGCTTGTCTTGAATGAAACTTATACTGATGGAATATATAGGTAAGAGAGGAAAGCCTTTAGATATTTGGCTTATAAGGTCAAATTTACTATTTCTAAACATAGTAAACAGACAGTTGAGTTTTGAGATGGTATCCTTTTATGAACATATTTATACAGGTGTTAAATTGGCCATTATAGTACATGTTTTATCTTTCCTTTCAATCATTCTAGTATTTTGAACCCTTGAAGTATATATATATATATACATATTCTCTCTCAAAAGATTGCAGTGCTCAACTAAGGGTCACACAGGCATGGCTTTGCAAAGGAGTAAGTTCGGTAAGTGCCATATTTGGCCCCGATTATAAAGTTCATGGTTACAAGACAATAATTGTTTTAAGTTGCCTTAAAGACATGTGAAAAAGTTAAACAGAGCTGTTTTTGTCAAAGTTTAATTCTAACAGAACGATTTTTACATTCCAAAACGGTCAAGATAAGGGATTTTGGTGAAATTTGACAAAATCAGCGGGATTTCAACCAAATAAAGGACCAGGAAACATAGAGCGCAGGCGTCGACAAGCTTAATATTCAAATAAGACATGTTAAATGTCTTCACAAACATTATTTTAAAAGATCTTCGTTGTCGACGTATGCGCTCTATGTTTCCTGTCAAATAATCTTTGGAAATTTCCCCATTTTCATTGATTTTTTCGTGAAAAATCAATATGAGTACAACTTGTGACGTCATAATGAAACGCAGAAACGTAAAATTTTAAACAAAATGGCTTATATCCTATCTAGTCAATGTATTAGCTATAATTTATCGTGATATTGGTCAATAAATCCGAGTTTGAAATTTACGCTAAAAAAGTGGGCCATTTTAGGACCTTATCGAACTCCTTTGATGTCCGATAACAATTGAAAACACTTACAAATGAACATTCTTCAGTTGATTACAAAGACTTAGAAATAGCTTTTATCACTTGCTTATTACACATTTAAAAGCTACTTTGGCAATGCTTATTAAGCCTGATCAGATAAGCTATTAGCACAAGGCATTTTAAAAAACAGTGATGATATAGGTGAAGTTAGCACTTTTTACTTGACTGAGCCTTTATAACAGGAATCTTTTGTTTCAAACTTTCACGCTGGAATATTTTAACATTATCTACACTGGATTTTAATTTTTTTTCAAATAATGATTACATATATATTTCAAGAATTTTGATACAAAATTAAGTTATTACAAATAACTTCTATCACTTTTTTTAGATAGAGCATATAGGTAAATTTGTGAAATCTGAAGTTGAATTTCCAATATTTTGTTTCACTGTAGTTCCGTGGAAATACAGACGCTACCCACCATACAGGGGTATCTTTTTATGTAAACCAGGTAAAACTTTTACCTGCTAATAGAATGGCTACCTGTGTTAGTGACCGTTGGCATTGCTAATAAGGTCCTCCTTATATGTAGGCTGTAAAATGATAAAAGACACACATCAAATTCACTTCTCATATGTTTATGTTTTAGTAATGTCAAGTTTCTTTTATTAGCAGTGCCAATTGAATATTTTGAATTAATAATTTGGTGATTTTAAATGCATGGTTTGAAGAAGAAAAAATGGAATATTTATTTTTATTTTGTTCATTTTAAAGTTAACAGTGGTTTTACAATTTAAAAACTGATTTCAATATTTTTGCACATTACATATGTTTACATATATTTTTGGGAAGGTTTTCAGTAATTGATTGAAAGTTATTTTATCTCAGAATTCTAATTATAGTTTTGAGTTGTACGAGAATATTGGCCTGCTGCTTTCTGTATAAATGCTGCCCTTGCCCTGTCACATGCTTGATGTATATATTGAGTACACCAGTCCCATTATATGCGGCATCAGATATATATCAATGATGCATGGTATCTAGTTGTTATGCTTGATTTAATTTCACCTTTTATTTACATTATATATTGTATGGGCTGTTCCTACATGTCACATGATCATGGGTGTCTGTGTATCAGTTGATATGATGTACTGTGGCTTCAGTATTATTTGTTGGATACCAATGTTGATGGATTTCATGGGTACTGGTGAACCAAGATATTAAATGTTCTACAAATGACATATTTCATATTATATAGACTTTGGCTAACCCCCAAAATAAAATATCCATGAACATGTCAGTTTTCCCTAATCCAAGAAAATTGGTACCCACTAAAAAATAACTGAATCCACAGTATTTATATTGTATGTAATAAATCTTGTCTACTGCAGCAGTTTCAACTTCATTAAAAGAAAATTTTAAATTCAGAAAATATCTATCCATGAAACATGATATCTGTGTTTAACTATTCTTTCTAATACTTTGCTATTTAATAATCATTTCATTTGTGAAAATTACAGAGTATTTATTGTATTATTAAAGCAGGTAGTTACTAGTATATTGAGAGTTTTCTGACAATGACTGATTTATTTTTCAGACTCAACTTCCTATAACTCCCCACACCATAGTAGTTTTACCCAACTCTAATCAGATGCAGCTTTTACTATGTTACGACAGTAAGTACTTTATTACAATACTAATCAGATGCAGCTTTTACTATGTTACGACAGTAAGTACTTTATTACAATACTAATCAATAATATTATGTTCTTATTTATTAACTCAACCAAACATAAAACACTTATCTATATAATACAAAACTCTCACATTGGAATCACAATGAAAAATGTCCGTTCAAATAGCACATCAATCATTGTGACACCCTTGGATAATCAACCTGTAAATTTAATAATTTTATAATTTTTTATTTGGAAAAAAGCCTCTTGCACTTAAAAGCATGAAATTCAACCAATTATGTTTTATATATCCAATCAACTTGACCAATCTATAAAAACTATAAACATGTGTACCTTCAAACATGTAGCCAACTTGTATTGATATTTGTACAACTTGATAAATATGGTAATATCACAAAAAAACAGAAAAGATCCTTGTCTCATTTGGTTTGTAATTTACAAATCAGTAGGTAAAGGTGAATGAGTCTTTATATTTCTCAATTTCTGATGACTGAGTAAATCTATGCAGAAGTTATCAATAATTAACAACATTTTGTAAAGACTTAGGAGATTATTCTCAATGAGAATGTTCCAGACCGTATGAGTATTTGGACCGTATGCGTACTTTTTCAAAATACGCATAAGGTCGGACTGTACGTGTATGGTCTGATTAACATTAAGAAGTTAGTCAAGTTTATTAGATACAAATGTATATAACAGATCAACAGAACTTATGTCTCAAATTAATATAAAAATTTCAATAGTAATGGAAATAAAAACTTAATATTTTAACTATTTAAAATAATCACGCTTATTTAATCTGTTAATCTCCTGTATTTAGCATGTCAGTAATTCGTTAACTGCATGCAGCCCATTATGCTCATTGAAATTGAAGTTATCCGAAGTAAACATAATGTGGGGAGACAATTGTTATAGAATATTTAGGAACTTTACAAAAAAAGACAAAGGAACATGCATGAACAAATCATGTTAATGTAAAAGAAAATATGACGTTCCTTGTGGTACATTTGTAGCAAGTGTCACCTTGGTCCAGAGTAATAAAATAGGATTCAGATATACAATTAAACAAATATTTAATGTCAATTGTTCGCTTATTCACTTTATTCATCTATTTGTTTTAATAACAATTTGTATTACTAAAAATAAAGATTTTGATAAATGTTTGTTTAAATTTAACCCATATGATCCCAAAACATGTTTGCTCAGCTGGACCGTACGCGTACGCTCCAAATACTCTTATGGTGTGGAACAAGTATATAGTCAATACAAACAACACTATAATTTCCTCTTTCATTTTAAAATGAAATTTAGTTTTTTACAAGTAAATACAGGAATATGGGATGAAAGTATGATTATTATTAGTATAAGATTTTTAACCCTCTTTCTAGATTTGTGTTTACACATGTTGTGTTTTTTCAGATGAAGGAGTATATGTAGATACTGGTGGAAGAATATCGAAGAATGTGATCCTTCAGTGGGGAGAACTACCTACATCTGTTGGTATGTATGGAGGCAGTTGTTAGAGCTATGATATGGCTAATTCATCAGCATTTATGTAGATTTGTAGTCTTTGTCTGCTCTTTGGAAGGGTTGTTGTCTCTTTGACATATTCCCAATTTCATTGTCTTTAACCATCCAAAATAAACATTTTCCAGATGGTAACTTCAGTTTCCCTTGTTTATTTTGAATGAAACTTATGATAACAGAAGAAAAAGGGAAGGGGGAAGACAATAAGCGTTGGGGTCATCAGGTCAAAGTTCAAGGTACATCTGTAACAGAAATAAGATTTTTTGGGGAAAGGGGAGGTCTGGATGTTAGCTTCAGTTTCTTTTATTGTTGAAAGTGTGAACTAATGAAGAATATTTAAGAGATTCCGTCAAAAAAAACAAATTTGGAAGACATTGAAACTATAAACAGCTTTTTGAAGCAACTGTGATTATATTACATATTATATTTTATAAATTTATACAATATTGATTTTATGATCAGTGGGTCACAGTCCCATTTGCTTAAAATAGGTATTCATAGTTTGAATGTCTTCAAAATTAATGAAATAGCTAAAAAGATGGTTTTACTAAAATCTTTGTCCTACATTTAAAAGGGGAGATCATTCGGTAGCAACACATACATGAGTTATAGGATTTGTTTGTTGTTTTTTTCCAGCCTACATCAGTACTGGTCAGGTAATGGGATGGGGTAACAAAGCAATAGAGATACGAGCAGCTGAAACTGGACATTTGGATGGAGTCTTCATGCATAAAAAGGCACAGAAATTAAAATTCCTATGTGAGAGGAATGATAAAGTAAGTTGTAATAAAATATTCAGTACTCTTCACATAGTTATTTGCCTTCAAATTGTTGATTTTGAAGGAAAACTCGTGTTTCTCATTATATCAAAGAACAAGACAAAAGTAAGAAACAAGAATTATCATAAAAAGGAAGATGTGGTATGATAGCCAATGAGACAATTCTTCACAAGAGACCAAATGACTAACACTTTAAGGTGGTACCTAACACTACAGGGAGACAACTCTGTAAAATCAGCTAAATGTTTAAATTACGTTGTATTGTTAAGGGATATTAAGCTTCTTAATGATCAAAATAAGAGTTTGTCGAACTGCTATATAACCAGTGTAATTTTTGTGATAAATTGGTTGGTTCAAATTTTTTTAATTTTTACATTTTTGTCAAAGGGTCAAAGTAAAAACTTTGTCAAAATTTTATGAAAATTAAACGAGCCAGATTAATTTTAGTAAAGGTGTTGGGTACCACCTTAACTGCCTTGAGTGAATAAAAATATTGTATCACACTTGATGCAGTGGTACGATGTACATGAACAACATGGTAAAAATCAAACTTCAGCTGTAATAAACATGTTACAATTTACATTTGTAATAAACCCTGTGATGAGTTTGATAATCAGACAATCTTGTTAGAATCAGTTAAGTAAGCTTTCTCATCTCAAGTTTTTTATCAATTTTATCTTTTTGTATTGCAGGTATTTTTCTCCTCCATGCGATCCGGATCTTCATGTCAGATCTACTTTATGACATTAAGTAAGCCCGGCCTGGCTAATTGGTGATGTCTTAGCAGTGTACCATTGCATAATAACCATTGTATCACTGTATCACCATCCTTTGATTCTATTTATGTCTGTTTGGCTGGATGAGGAAATTTACATTTAAATGTTCACAAGCTTTAAAGGACACAATTTAAAGTGAGAATTATTTTCGATCTCATCTTTGTTTGGTGGCATCAGATAGAATTAATGGATTTTGAGGAACATGAACTTTTAATGACCTGACCTTTGAAGAATGGACAAGGAGACAATGAAAGATTAAATTCTTTGCCTTTGTAAAAGGAGAAATAATACAACAAGCATAAGTGCCAAAATTAACTATTTGTAAATATTATACAGTTTTACATAGGCACTCAAAACCACAAAAATGTATATTGTAATATACTATTTTGAATTGTGCATTTTACCAACTTTTGAATGACCATTCAGAAGGCATTACAAATGATGAAACTGCATTGTTAAGAATCAGGTTTAAATGTACTAGATTATTATTTCAAATACTCATTTATTTTGCTAGGTTTATGTTTTAATCGATTGCATTAGATCGGTAGGAAATCATGAAAAAAATGCAACAATCATATTTATGTCCCGCTTGGTTTTTATAAATCATGCTTATGAAATATCTTATGAAAAATTATAGATCTTCATATTAGTTAAAAAAAAAAATCAGGAAACTTGAGAAAATTCAAAACAATAACAAATGCAGTTCAACATTTTAATTCTATTATGAACTAAGAAATGTTTTCTTTGAAAAGATCAGTTTAGTAGAACTAAAATGATAATCATTTATTAGTACACTGTTAAGAAAAACAATCAGTACATATAAATTACGAGGTCAGGGTATATTATATTGCTTCATAATATACATTAAATTTATTGTAGAATGCATTCTGTTTTGTATGTTTCTTTTGATCTCAATTACTGATGTGTGATTGGATATAATAAGGTCACATGACTTAGCCTCTGTGTGATTGGATATAATAAGGTCACATGACTTAGCCTCTGTGTGATTGGATATAATAAGGTCACATGACTTAGCCTTTGTTTTCCTATGAATTCAGGTTACCTGCAAGGAATTAATAAAACTTGATAATATTTTGCTCACAATTTTTACAGATAATTAGTGATGTAAACAAACAAAAATATTTAGGAGAAAAAAGGAACAGAAAAATGGATGTATTTTGTATAAAAAAATGTAAAAATGTCTATAAACCAGTATTTAATAATATATCACTTCATATTTTTGTAAACATTCTAGTCATATTGTATGCAATACGACCAAATATTTAAAATGAAAATAAACAAATGTTAGCTTTGTTTTTACTTTATACTTCGTGAAAATTAGTTGAATCATTAATGTACAGAAATCTACAAAGGTTTTTATTATATCAAAATGAGGTCATTTGAAAAGATTTCTGGCCCAGTTTATACTTTTTTCTTACCAAATATACTCTGGGTTTATAAAATGTAATATTGAACTGGTTTTATTCAAACAATTTTATTTATTAAGGGCTGACTAGTTTTACTTGTGTATAATTAGATGAATTTGATTCTGTTAAGCTCAGAAATATTGTTGAAAGTTTTATTTGTAACAGACTGAATGAAAATTTTATGAGGTTTTAATTGTTAAGTGTATTGTATTTTATTAAGATTTTTTGTAGACATCGTTGATAGACTATATAAAGATCTGATTAACCTTACAGGGGTCAATTGACTTTTAAATTTTTACTGTAAGTGTAGATTTTGTTTTATATCCGTTACAAACTGCTCAATGATGGGAGTGAAATCCCCTTACAATAATCCTGTTCAATCCTCCAGAAACTTCTTCAAAATATCAGTGAATTTTATTTATAAGAATATGTATCCATGGTTGTCAACAGTATTTCATAATTGAAAGAAATATCATTGGCAAAATATCTGTGAAATTGATATGTTCAATTATCTTTGTAAAAAGCTTCAGTTTTTCATGACAATCTTTTTTTTTTGTTTATAACCTAAAGTTGGTACTGCCTAACATTTAAAAAGTTACTCTGCCAAAACAATAACATTATACTATGCAATTAAAAAACCCTTAATACTGTTGCCAGACCTATACTTTCTTAAAAGTTTTTTTGTTATTATTTTATTTCCATTAAAAAATTGACTTACAAAGTCATTGTAGCTCATGCTTATGAGAAAGTGCAATTTTACAAGATAATAAATCTGAGTTTCTTATATGTTTTTCTTGTTATTGAAATATTGTGAATTCCTAACCAATAATCAATGTATCTGAACTACTTAGTGGTCTGTACAGGTGATCACTGTTTACCTTGTAGACAATTCATCAATGTATTATTATCCCCCTGCTCTAATGGAGGCCATATACATGTTTACTTTTACATTATAAGAATAAGATTCCCGATGGGGAAAACTTTCCAACAGAGACAAAATGATGTAGAAGTAAGCAATTGTAGGTCACTGTACAGTCTCCAACAATGAGCAATACCACACAGCAGTTGTAGGTCACTGTACAGTCTCCAACAATGAGCAATACCACACAGCAGTTGTAGGTCACTGTACAGTCTCCAACAATGAGCAATACCACACAGCAATTGTAGGTCACTGTACAGTCTCCAACAATGAGCAATACCACACAGCAATTGTAGGTCACTGTACAGTCTCCAACAATGAGCAATACCACACAGCAATTGTAGGTCACTGTACAGTCTCCAACAATGAACAATACCACACAGCAATTGTAGGTCACTGTACAGTCTCCAACAATGAGCAATACCACACAGCAATTGTAGGTCACTGTACAGTCTCCAACAATGAGCAATACCACACAGCAATTGTAGGTCACTGTACAGTCTCCAACAATGAACAATACCACACAGCAATTGTAGGTCACTGTACAGTCTCCAACAATGAGCAATACCACACAGCAATTGTAGGTCACTGTACAGTCTCCAACAATGAGCAATACCACACAGCAATTGTAGGTCACTGTACAGTCTCCAACAATGAACAATACCACACAGCAATTGTAGGTCACTGTACAGTCTCCAACAATGAGCAATACCACACAGCAATTGTAGGTCACTGTACAGTCTCCAACAATGAGCAATACCACACAGCAATTGTAGGTCACTGTACAGTCTCCAACAATGAGCAATACCACACAGCAATTGTAGGTCACTGTACAGTCTCCAACAATGAGCAATACCACACAGCAATTGTAGGTCACTGTACAGTCTCCAACAATGAACAATACCACACAGCAATTGTAGGTCACTGTACAGTCTCCAACAATGAGCAATACCACACAGCAATTGTAGGTCACTGTACAGTCTCCAACAATGAACAATACCACACAGCAATTGTAGGTCACTGTACAGTCTCCAACAATGAGCAATACCACACAGCAATTGTAGGTCACTGTACAGTCTCCAACAATGAACAATACCACACAGCAATTGTAGGTCACTGTACAGTCTCCAACAATGAGCAATACCACACAGCAATTGTAGGTCACTGTACAGTCTCCAACAATGAGCAATACCACACAGCAATTGTAGGTCACTGTACAGTCTCCAACAATGAGCAATACCACACAGCAATTGTAGGTCACTGTACAGTCTCCAACAATGAGCAATACCACACAGCAATTGTAGGTCACTGTACAGTCTCCAACAATGAGCAATACCACACAGCAATTGTAGGTCACTGTACAGTCTCCAACAATGAGCAATACCACACAGCAAGCTATAGGTGACCTTGAAATAACAAATGCAAACAATTCAAACAAGAAAGTTTATAGCCTGATTTATGTTAAAAACTATAAATGTGAAATAAACATGATATACAGCAACAAAAGATAACAAAATACAAACACTGAATAACAGACTCTAGACTTGGGACAGACACATTAAGATATCTACATCAACAATATACAAACACTGAATTACAGACTCTAGACTTGGAACAGACACATTAAGTTATCTATAAAAACAAAATACAAACACTGAATAACAGACTCTAGACTTGGGACAGACACATTAAGATATCTATATCAACAAAATACAAACACTGAATAACAGACTCTAGACTTGGGACAGGCACATTAAGATATCTATATCAACAAAATACAAACACTGAATAACAGACTCTAGACTTGGGACAGACACATTAAGATATCTATATCAACAAAATACAAACACTGAATAACAGACTCTAGACTTGGGACAGGCACATTAAGATATCTATATCAACAAAATACAAACACTGAATAACAGACTCTAGACTTGGGACAGACACATTAAGATATCTATATCAACAAAATACAAACACTGAATAACAGACTCTAGACTTGGGACAGACACATTAAGATATCTATATCAACAAAATACAAACACTGAATAACAGACTCTAGACTTGGGACAGACACATTAAGATATCTATATCAACAAAATACAAACACTGAATAACAGACTCTAGACTTGGGACAGACACATTAAGATATCTATATCAACAAAATACAAACACTGAATAACAGACTCTAGACTTGGGACAGACACATTAAGATATCTATATCAACAAAATACAAACACTGAATAACAGACTCTAGACTTGGGACAGGCACATTAAGATATCTATATCAACAAAATACAAACACTGAATAACAGACTCTAGACTTGGGACAGACACATTAAGATATCTATATCAACAAAATACAAACACTGAATAACAGACTCTAGACTTGGGACAGACACATTAAGATATCTATATCAACAAAATACAAACACTGAATAACAGACTCTAGACTTGGGACAGGCACATTAAGATATCTATATCAACAAAATACAAACACTGAATAACAGACTCTAGACTTGGGACAGGCACATTAAGATATCTATATCAACAAAATACAAACACTGAATTACAGACTCTAGACTTGGGACAGACACATTAAGATATCTATATCAACAAAATACAAACACTGAATAACAGACTCTAGACTTGGGACAGACACATTAAGATATCTATATCAACAAAATACAAACACTGAATAACAGACTCTAGACTTGGGACAGACACATTAAGATATCTATATCAACAAAATACAAACACTGAATTACAGACTCTAGAGTCTAAACTTGGGACAGGCACATTAAGATATCTATATCAACAAAATACAAACACTGAATAACAGACTCTAGACTTGGGACAGACACATTAAGATATCTATATCAACAAAATACAAACACTGAATAACAGACTCTAGACTTGGGACAGGCACATTAAGATATCTATATCAACAAAATACAAACACTGAATAACAGACTCTAGACTTGGGACAGGCACATTAAGATATCTATATCAACAAAATACAAACACTGAATAACAGACTCTTGACTTGGGACAGACACATTAAGATATCTATATCAACAAAATACAAACACTGAATAACAGACTCTAGAGTCTAGACTTGGGACAGACACATTAAGATATCTATATCAACAAAATACAAACACTGAATTACAGACTCTAGAGTCTAGACTTGGGACAGACACATTAAGATATCTATATCAACAAAATACAAACACTGAATAACAGACTCTAGACTTGGGACAGGCACATTAAGATATCTATATCAACAAAATACAAACACTGAATAACAGACTCTAGACTTGGGACAGACACATTAAGATATCTATATCAACAAAATACAAACACTGAATAACAGACTCTAGACTTGGGACAGGCACATTAAGATATCTATATCAACAAAATACAAACACTGAATAACAGACTCTAGACATGGGACAGGCACACTAAGATATCTATATCAACAAAATACAAACACTGAATAACAGACTCTAGACTTGGGACAGGCACATTAAGATATCTATATCAACAAAATACAAACACTGAATAACAGACTCTAGACTTGGGACAGACACATTAAGATATCTATATCAACAAAATACAAACACTGAATAACAGACTCTTGACTTGGGACAGACACATTAAGATATCTATATCAACAAAATACAAACACTGAATAACAGACTCTAGACTTTGGACAGGCACATTAAGATATCTATATCAACAAAATACAAACACTGAATAACAGACTCTAGACTTGGGACAGGCACATTAAGATATCTTTATCAACAAAATACAAACACTGAATTACAGACTCTAGAGTCTAGACTTGGGACAGGCACATTAAGATATCTATATCAACAAAATACAAACACTGAATTACAGACTCTAGAGTCTAGACTTGGGACAGGCACATTAAGATATCTATATCAACAAAATACAAACACTGAATAACAGACTCTAGACTTGGGACAGGCACATTAAGATATCTATATCAAAAAAATACAAACACTGAATAACAGACTCTAGACTTGGGACAGACACATTAAGATATCTATATCAACAAAGTACAAACACTGAATAACAGACTCTAGACTTGGGACAGACACATCAAGTTATCTATATCAACAAAATACAAACACTGAATAACAGACTCTAGACTTGGGACAGACACATTAAGATATCTATATCAACAAAATACAAACACTGAATAACAGACTCTTGACTTGGGACAGACACATTAAGATATCTATATCAACAAAACACAAACACTGAATAACAGACTCTTGACTTGGGACAGACACATTAAGATATCTATATCAACAAAATACAAACACTGAATAACAGACTCTAGACTTGGGACAGCCACATTAAGATATCTATATCAACAAAATACAAACACTGAATAACAGACTCTTGACTTGGGACAGACACATTAAGATATCTATATCAACAAAATACAAACACTGAATAACAGACTCTAGACTTTGGACAGGCACATTAAGATATCTATATCAACAAAATACAAACACTGAATAACAGACTCTAGACTTGGGACAGACACATTAAGGTATCTATATCAACAAAATACAAACACTGAATAACAGACTCTAGACTTGGGACAGACACATTAAGATATCTATATCAACAAAATACAAACACTCAATTACAGACTCTAGACTTGGGACAGACACATTAAGATATCTATATCAACAAAATACAAACACTGAATAACAGACTCTAGACTTGGGACAGGCACATCAAGATATCTATATCAACAAAATACTGAATAACAGACTCTAGACTTGGGACAGGCACATCAAGATATCTATATCAGCAAAATACAAACACTGAATAACAAACTCTAGACTTGGGACAGGCACATCAAGATATCTATATCAGCAAAATACAAACACTGAATAACAGACTCTTGACTTGGGACAGCCACATTAAGATATCTATATCAACAAAATACAAACACTGAATAACAGACTCTTGACTTGGGACAGCCACATTAAGATATCTATATCAACAAAATACAAACACTGAATAACAGACTCTTGACTTGGGACAGACACATTAAGATATCTATATCAACAAAATACAAACACTGAATAACAGACTCTAGACTTGGGACAGGCACATTAAGATATCTATATCAACAAAATACAAACACTGAATAACAGACTCTAGAGTCTAGACTTGGGACAGGCACATTAAGATATCTATATCAACAAAATACAAACACTGAATAACAGACTCTAGACTTGGGACAGGCACATTAAGATATCTATATCAACAAAATACAAACACTGAATTACAGACTCTAGAGTCTAGACTTGGGACAGGCACATTAAGATATCTATATCAACAAAATACAAACACTGAATAACAGACTCTAGACTTGGGACAGGCACATTAAGATATCTATATCAACAAAATACAAACACTGAATAACAGACTCTAGACTTGGGACAGGCACATTAAGATATCTATATCAACAAAATACAAACACTGAATAACAGACTCTAGACTCGGGACAGGCACATTAAGATATCTATATCAACAAAATACAAACACTGAATAACAGACTCTAGACTTGGGACAGACACATCAAGTTATCTATATCAACAAAATACAAACACTGAATAACAGACTCTAGACTTGGGACAGGCACATTAAGATATCTATATCAACAAAATACAAACACTGAATAACAGACTCTAGACTTGGGACAGACACATTAAGATATCTATATCAACAAAATACAAACACTGAATAACAGACTCTTGACTTGGGACAGACACATTAAGATATCTATATCAACAAAATACAAACACTGAATAACAGACTCTAGAGTCTAGACTTGGGACAGACACATTAAGATATCTATATCAACAAAATACAAACACTGAATTACAGACTCTAGAGTCTAGACTTGGGACAGACACATTAAGATATCTATATCAACAAAATACAAACACTGAATAACAGACTCTAGACTTGGGACAGGCACATTAAGATATCTATATCAACAAAATACAAACACTGAATAACAGACTCTAGACTTGGGACAGACACATTAAGATATCTATATCAACAAAATACAAACACTGAATAACAGACTCTAGACTTGGGACAGGCACATTAAGATATCTATATCAACAAAATACAAACACTGAATAACAGACTCTAGACTTGGGACAGACACATTAAGATATCTATATCAACAAAATACAAACACTGAATAACAGACTCTAGACTTGGGACAGACACATTAAGATATCTATATCAACAAAATACAAACACTGAATAACAGACTCTAGACTTGGGACAGACACATTAAGATATCTATATCAACAAAATACAAACACTGAATAACAGACTCTAGACTTGGGACAGACACATTAAGATATCTATATCAACAAAATACAAACACTGAATAACAGACTCTAGACTTGGGACAGACACATTAAGATATCTATATCAACAAAATACAAACACTGAATTACAGACTCTAGACTTGGGACAGGCACATTAAGATATCTATATCAACAAAATACAAACACTGAATAACAGAGTCTAGACTTGGGACAGGCACATTAAGATATCTATATCAACAAAATACAAACACTGAATAACAGACTCTAGACTTGGGACAGACACATTAAGATATCTATATCAACAAAATACAAACACTGAATAACAGACTCTAGACTTGGGACAGGCACATTAAGATATCTATATCAACAAAATACAAACACTGAATAACAGACTCTAGACTTGGGACAGACACATTACGATATCTATATCAACAAAATACAAACACTGAATAACAGACTCTAGACTTGGGACAGCCACATTAAGATATCTATATCAACAAAATACAAACACTGAATAACAGAGTCTAGACTTGGGACAGGCACATTAAGATATCTATATCAACAAAATACAAACACTGAATTACAGACTCTAGACTTGGGACAGGCACATTAAGATATCTATATCAACAAAATACAAACACTGAATTACAGACTCTAGACTTGGGACAGGCACATTAAGATATCTATATCAACAAAATACAAACACTGAATTACAGACTCTAGAGTCTAGACTTGGGACAGACACATTAAGATATCTACATCAGCAAAATACAAACACTCAATTACAGACTCTAGACTTAGGACAGGCACATTAAGATATCTATATCAACAAAATACAAACACTGAATAACAGACTCTAGACTTGGGACAGACACATTAAGATATCTATATCAACAAAATACAAACACTGAATAACAGACTCTAGACTTGGGACAGACACATCAAGTGTTATGTAACATGCCGACTATCAATAAAGCTTTGAATTGAATTAAGAATGTGGCAGGGTTATGCATGTTTACAGGCACACCAACCTCCCCTAACTTGGGACAGTGGTGCAACATTGCATTATAAGAACAAAGTATAAAAATCAGTTGAAAAGGGCATAACTCATCAGATTGATACACAACACAAAAGACACAGATCTGTCATATATTTCACAGGAACGTGATAACAATGTCATTTACTACCAAGCTTAATCTAGTACTGCTATAGTGTTTCAAATTCTTAAATGTTACTTTCTGTATGTCACAAAACAAATACCTTTAAAATGCTTTTATACGAAATTTACATTTTCATCCTTAATTACAAGTGATGACTTTTTCTGGTTATTCCAAACCAGCGACAAATATTTAGTTCTATAAAAGTTCTGTTACTGTTGCTGAAAGCTAATAAGTGCCATGCACAAGAAGGGGAAAGTTCTGTATTTTTCACTTTGTAAGTCTTTGTTAATGCAAAAAATCCATAAGCATAGCTGGTAATCCAGTGAAACTGCACAGTTGTTTGTATCCAAAGTGAGACCTACAAGACTGTAGGTCTCACTTTGGATACAAGGTTTCAAGTTTCTTTTAGATTTGATCTTTTTTATGATTTGTTTTGAAATTTGTCAAATATTTGTAGGAATTTTAACTTGTAGTAATATAGGATGATGGTAAATATTATTTACTTGAATCCTGTTGTTTTTCTTCTTATAATTCTAACTAGAGGCTCTGAATAACTCTAGCTCACCTGGACTTTTTGTGCATTCTGGGCATGTCTGTCACAAATACATAAATACTCAGACCGTTTCACATAAAGCCTTCATACTTGGTAAGATTATATGTTTTCATAGATGAATGACCATGCTATATTGTCAGTTTTATATGAAACTTTTTCTGGAGTAATGGAACTTTGACCATTTTCTTTTATCTATTGTACTTGTAACAATGACACATTCTCTGGTTCTGTTTATACTTAGAGGAATTAACCATTTTGAACATTTTAACATGCATGGCACTTTGCAATTGATTTAGTATATTGACAATGCAACTCCTCAGAGACTTTTCCAGAAATATCCCATATTTGGTCGAATATTAGCCACCATTTGAACACCACATTAAACTGTCATTCTGATCTAACCAATTGTACAAGAGTTATATGACTGACAATTTTTGGAGTATTTTGACAGTGATATCAAGTGAACACATTTCATCTATAGCAATTTGATAGAAACCTGTTGGACTTTGCCATCCTGTGTAGTTGTCATTTTGATATTACCATTTTTACGGGAGTTTTTATAACTTTACCATATTTAAACCATCTCACCACTACAACACGTGGCAACATTTAGTTTTATTCCTCATTTTAACAGAACTGGGGACATATAGCTACAGCATCACAATCTTGTTTATCACTAAGATCGCTCTTTTGTTGATCTTGTATTGCTGTTCATTCTAGCTGCTTATTCATTGGTTAAATGAGATAAGGTGTATTTATTTGAATCTATTAATTCTCATTGTACAAGTGATGTAACAAGAAAATATCAAAATATTTTATTAAGCAGATACAAAGTTTAAAAGTGTCTAATCAAGGAATGGTTGATTGTATAATATTCACAGATAAAATACTTGATGATGTTCTTGACACCAATTTTGTTGTCATTGAAGGTTCACAAATCAACTGTTTTTACCAATTAGCAAAGAACACCAATTAACCATTTCTTGGTACACACTTCCTGTACATTGTTGACATCCATAACATTCCATATTTCACACATTTTATAAAGAACAAATCTTATATATTCAATAATAAAATGATATTCTAATAACATCTAAATAAATCCAGAGTATATAACTAATATATAAGCTTTAATATGAAATAGACATTTCCTTAAGTACATGAATAATCACCACTGCCATATGCTTTCAAAAGAAATAAACAGCTGCACCAAGAGCACATGATAGCTTGTGAATATTGAAATTATGCGAAAAATAAAAGGTAATATTAAACTAGAGGCTCTTAAGAGCCTGTGGCGCTCACCTTGGTCATTGTGCATATGATACATGTAATATAAGGCAGACATTACCTGTGAATGGGGACGAAGTATGTAATAATATGAATTATTTTTTTAAATTCAAACATGTTTATAAAAGAAACGGAAATACCGTAACGTTTCCTATTTTGGTTCTGTTGTTAGGGTTTAAGTTGTGACGTTATTTAAGTTATGACGTCATATTCAATGTAAACAAAGAAGCGCTGTCATCAGGTAATGTTTTTTTTATAACAAACAATTTTTAAAAATGAATTAGTTTTGAGTTCCTTTCTTAGACTGATAAATATACATTTTATTCAAAGTCTCATGCAAACAAGACCGGAAACGGAAGTAGATTCCCCCGGAAATTCAAAAACGCGACATAAAAATGTTTGAACGACTTTGAGTTCATTAGTACAAAGAAAAATTCGGAAAATTTTCCCGATTTTTTTTTTTTTTTTTTTTTTTTTTTTTTTTAATTTTCTACTGTAATATTAGGGGACTTCGTCCCCATATTAACCAAAGGACACAGATGGATTCATGACAAAATTGTGTTTTTGATGATGGTGATGTGTTTATAGATCTTTCTTTACTGAACATTCTTGCTACTTGCAATTTTCTCTATCTATAATAAACTTGGCCCTTTAGTTACAGAGGAAAATATTTTGTATAAATTTACAAAAATTTACCAAATTAATGAAAATTGTATAAAATTGACTATAAAGGGCAATAACTCCTTAAGGGGTCAACTGACCATTTTGGTCATTTGACTTATTTGAAGATCTTACTTTGCTTAACATTATTGCTGCTTACAGTTTATCTCTATCTATAATAGTATTCAAGATAATAAACAAAAAACGGCAAAATTTCTTTAAAATTGCCAATTGGGGGGCAGCAACCCAACAACCTGTTGTCCAATTCATCTGAAAATTTCAGGGCAGATAAATATTGACTTGATAAACAATTAAATTCTTCGTCAGATTTGCTCTGGTTTCAGAGTTATAAGCCAAAATCTACATTTTACCCCTATGTTCTATTTTTAGCCATGGCGGCCATCTTGGTTGGTTGGCCGGGTCACCGGACACATTTTTGAAACTAGATACTCCAATGATGATTGTGGCTAAGTTTGGTTTAATTTGGCCCAGTACTTTCAGAGGAGAAGATTTTTGTAAAAGTTAACGATGACAGAATACAACGACAGACGCCAAGTGATGAGAAAATTTTTAATAATCATAACCCAGAGGATTAGATGTGAGGTAATTTTGGACAAATTCAGATGAACATACAAATAAAATATTGAAAAATAATGGTGTTAACAATATTGAATCCAAAATAATAAGAAAAAAAGACTAGACCAGTTACACTATGCAAACCTATAAATGTTAATTATAAATAACAAAAACTTAGCATGGCACCTCAGTAATATTTAAACAATTTTGTACAGCTAAAATAGTTTATACATGTAACATATAGAAAACCAACAATATATATATATATAACATAAAAATAAAAAGTAGCTATACCTGTAGCACTGTCAAATAACTAACTCAAGTAGCTATACCTGTAGCACTATCAAATAACTAACTCAAGTAGCTATACCTGTAGCACTATCAAATAACTAACTCAAGTAGCTATACCTGTAGCACTATCAAATAACTAACTCAAGTAGCTATACCTGTAGCACTATCAAATAACTTAACTCAAGTAGCTATACCTGTAGCACTGTCAAATAACTTAACTCAAGTAGCTATACCTGTAGCACTATCAAATAACTAACTCAAGTAGCTATACCTGTAGCACTGTCAAATAACTAACTCAAGTAGCTATACCTGTAGCACTGTCAAATAACTAACTCAAGTAGCTACACCTGTAGCACTGTCAAATAACTAACTCAACTGAAATATACAAGTGGATTGCTCTCAATATTCACTGATATTATGTATAAGTCTTTATTTTGTATTGATGGAATAAGCACAAAACATACAGGGGGGCAATTTGAAGTCTTTCCCTTATAATACCATTTCTATTCCATGCAATCTTCTAATGGCCTAATTAATCTATCTTATATAATTATATTCACACTGTTTCCTCAGTCTTAGTAAACAATGAACATTAAAAACATAATCTATCAAGATTCAATTGAGTCAATGTAAAAAAATAGTATAACTTGACCAATTGCCTACATGTAGAAAGTATAATTTCAGAAAACGTCCAAGAGTCATGTTTCCATTAAAAGGGGATAATCTGAAACAAATGTTTTAACCTGTATTGCATCATACACTTATCAATAAAATATCAGCTAAATGGAATATAACAAAATAAAAACCCATACATCTGTTAAATATTTGTATGATGATAATGATATGGTTACCATGGTTACTGGATAAAACATTCAGGCTGACAATGTTAAAATGATATGGTTACTGCATAAAATATTCTGTTAGCAATTCTATCCAGTTGTTTTCATGGTTACTGAATAAAACATTGTTTAACAATTCTGACCAATTGTTACCATGGTTACTGAATAGAACATTCTGTTTAGCAATTCTATCCAGTTGTATTTCTTCCCATGAAAATAACAAAAGCAAAACTCATTTCTCAAGATATATAGATAATACACACAAGAGTGCACACGCTGAAATGTCTCGCCTTCTTTACTAATTATTGATATTATGTTGATAGTCCTAAGTATAAAGC
Source organism: Mytilus edulis (assembly GCF_963676685.1). Taxonomy (NCBI): domain Eukaryota; kingdom Metazoa; phylum Mollusca; class Bivalvia; order Mytilida; family Mytilidae; genus Mytilus; species Mytilus edulis. The sequence goes on from NC_092346.1 coordinate 105,437,270, forward strand.
TTTATTAAAAACTGTCACATAAACTTAGCATTAACCAAGATAACTAAACAAAGACCAATGAACCATGAAAATGAGGTCACGGTCAGATGAACCATGCCAGGCAGACATGTACAGCTAACAATGCTTCCATACAACAAATATAGTTGACCTATTACTTATAGTTTAAGAAAAATAGACCAAAACATAAAAACTTAACACTGAGCAATGAACCGTGAAAATGAGGTCGAGATCAAATAAAACCTGCGGGACTGACATATAGATCATAAAATATTTCCATACACCAAATATAGTTGACCTATGGCATTAAGTATTAGATAAAAAGACCAAAACTCAAAAACTTAACTTTGATCACTCAACCATGAAAATGAGGTCAAGGTCAGATGACATCTGCCCGCTAGACATGTACATCTTACAATCATTCCATACAACAAATATAGTAGATCTATTGCATAAAGTATGAGAAAAACAGACCAAAACACAAAAACCTAACTATAACCACTGAACCATGAAAATGAGGTCAAGGTCAGATGACAAATGCCAGTTGGACATGTACACCTTACAGTCCTTCCATACACCGAATATACTAGACCTATTGCTTATAGTATCTGAGATATGGACTTGACCACCAAAACTTAACCTTGTTCACTGATCCATGAAATGAGGTCGAGGTCAAGTGAAAACTGTCTGACGGGCATGAGGACCTTGCAAGGTACGCACATACCATATATAATTATCCTATTACTTATAATAAGAGAGAATTCAACATTACAAAAAATCTGAACTTTTTTTTCAAGTGGTCACTGAACCATGAAAATGAGGTCAAGGACATTTGACATGTGACATGAGGCATCTATATACAAAGTATGAAGCATCCAGGTCTTCCACCCTCTAAAATATAAAGCTTTTAAAAAGTAAGCTAACGCCGCCGCCGTAGTCGCCGTAGCCGCCGGATCACTATCCCTATGTCGAGCTTTCTGCAACAAAAGTTGCAGGCTCGACAAAAAAACCACTGTGTAATGGATGACATAAATGACTCAAACTTTGATACGTAAATTCTGTTGCAATATCTTACACTTTTTAAAATACAGTTTGTAAGTTTTGCACACATAGTGTTTAATAGCAAGCTATAATATAATACTGGCACTTAATTATAACTAGGTTTCAATATAAATTTACAAGGAGAAATGTGACTAGGTTATGGTTCATCAATAGAGAGCTGCCTCATACAATTGAACAGTTTATTACAGCTGATTATATCAATGAGGTAGAATATAAAACCCAAATCAAGAAAATTATTATACCCGCCCTCATGAACTCTTGCTCATTTGGAGCTATAAACAGTGTTTTTTTCTCTTTAGAAATAATTTACCAAGTGGTTATGTGGGAATGTGTGATAACAGAATGAGTACACCAATGTAAGGCATTAGAATCACAATAACAGTATGAATTGCCAGGAAAACTGCATTTACCTCCATCAAATTGCCAATTAACAACAGCAGTTCTTCAACTACAGTACTGTTATTACATTAAATAACAAGTTGTTTTTAAAAGCAGATTAGCAGATTAACAAAAGGAATTAACAATTTCCCAGTCAATAAGAAATACACTCTAACAATGGATCCATATATGTTGAAAATTAATATGAAAATGATACCAAAAATTAAATAAATCTTGCAAAGATTCTAATATAAAAATGTAACATGTATACCAAACTCTGACAACCTTCAAAAGGTAGCAATCCAACAATTTATTGTTTGGACAATAATGAATAATATTAAGAGAGAGTTGCCTGCTCCTTGTTTTGTATATTATAAGTAAACTCATGCTTAATTCATGGCGAATTTTGAAACAACCCAAGTTTCTATGGTGTTAAAATAACAAAAATATTTTGGGAATACAATACAGTTTTAGATGGTGACGTTTTTTGGTAAGAGAAATCATCACAATTTTCAAAAGGAACTGTGAGTTAAAAAAAAAAAAGGTGGTCGGATGAGGCAAATTTTTTGGTCCTTGTATAAAAGAACTTACTAAATATGTCATTTTTGAAACATAATTTTAAATTTTTCCACATTATAAATTATAAATGACTTTCTGCATTAAAATGACCAGACTATTTCATCTTATTAATTTTCCAAAATAAGCTTAAACTTAAGGAAGAATGGGGTGGGGGTGTCTTTTTCTGAGCAACAATTCTGGGCATATTGCAAAAAATCATTTTCCAATTGAAAAATATTTCACAATATACAAAATAACATCTACAAATTGAAATCTAAAAATTAAGCTATTAAAATTTTAGTGTTGTTAAAAGTATTTGAGATGTTTAGAAAGAATCCGTTCAAAATCAAAGGCAGATATAATCCTTATATAATAACTGGTTTCTTATTTCCATGTATTGTATCAACAAACAAGTTCCATAACCCCAACTTTTAATATTGCAATTGGAATATACATGAACTGGAAGTCTTCTACAGTAGTTTAAGACAAATCTATTGTCAATAAATTAGTCACCCCTACTACCTTAAGTAAGAAAGGATTGAAAATGGTGAATATTTTTTTCAATTTGAGGAGATCACATTAGTCATCTCTATTTTAACCTTGCTTGTATTTTGGGAGGATAACATCTACAACATCTGATGGCATCTCCATTTTAACCTTGCTTGTATTTTGGGAGGATAACATCTACAACATCTGATGGCATCTCCATTTTAACCTTGCTTGTATTTTGGGAGGATAACATCTACAACATCTGATGGCTTTGAAATTATTATGGCAAAATATCAACTGTATTATATCCCCTTAAAAATACTGTTAGCAATATTAGGTTATCATTTTATCTGTGAATTGGAGAGTCCATAACATCTAAGTCTAACAATTCCTCGGACATGGAGCCATGGATTCTCACATACATCTGTGGACTTTCTGAGGTTGGACACGTGATAATTCGGACTGTGTTTGTCCTCCCAGTACCAGCTGTCCATCCGGTCACTAACACGCAGATATCTCCAGAATCAATATACTGTAATTCTTTAGCTATCATTAGACCATTGTTTATTCTGTTATCCACATCATTTATCCATTCTGCTGTTCTCTCACCTAAAAATAGGAAAATATTATAGATTTTATATCTCCTCTAAGAACTTAATTAACATTACCTTTCAAAATAATGTCAAAATAGTATGAAAGGTCTCCTGAATTTCTTTCGTTTTACCAGCATTGTAATGTCTCTACTTATATTACATTATATGAGCTCTGTTTGCAGAGCTTGTTGTTATTTGGTGGTAGAATTTGGTAGAGTACGAACGATAAAAAGTTTTCTGCATTCATTTACTTCAATTGACAATAAAACAATTGACTGATTTTCACAAAGTAAAATTTTCCAAAAATACCGGTACGTCTTAGAGACAACCAACAAATCACCATAACCCCTAAGAACATGCTGACAATCACCATGAACATTGTATCAATCTGTTGTTAACAGAGGCTGACAATGATAATACAACACTTGTATTCCTACCCTAAATAAATAACAAACCACTTTTCCTACATCAAGTTTGGCACTTTTTAACAATTTTTTAAATATTGAGATGCTTAAGAGATTCTACACGAGTTGGTTATGTCAAGGCGTACAGTGATGCCATATGAACTTGTTTAGAGTATAGGACAAGTTTTATTAGAAAGACACATTTCTGAGTGTAACATATATTCTTAAGCATAAGATAAAACTTGTTTAGTAAAAAGAGCTAACTAATGACCTTGATAAAGTATAGGTAATACTCCTCTGTGTAGATGTAGACTTCTAGCTGTGTGAGAAAATCTTGTAATAGCTATGATTACACATGGGGGACGATATTTAGCAATCAGTGCTGCTGACCTGGAACAAATAATATATATATACAATCAGAGCTGCTGACCTGGAACAAACAATATACAATCAGCTTACCAAAATGATACTTAGTTCGACATATATCATGAAGCTGTGATTTTAAGTTGTTGTAAAAAACCTCAACAGAAATTTTATTGAATGCATTGACAATGATAAACCAGAATAATCCTGGTTTTAGTATTTACTATATACAGAACAAATTGTGACCTTTAAAGTTGTATCGATTGTAATTGACTGAAGTAGTTGATTGACAGAATTTTGAAATACTATCAGTCAGGTTTAAAAAACAGCCTTACTGCCACTGTTTAAATTCTACATAATTTCTTTTAATTATATCTACATTGTATATAAGAGTCTTAAGACATGTGCAACAATACTGATATGAGATAGTAATGTGTTTTCTGGTCTTTGGTCGGGTTGTTGTCTCTTTGACACATTCCCCATTTCCATTCTCTTTTTTGATATAGAAATAAGATGTAATAATATGATTGACAAATATTTTGGCATTTGGGCTCAACAAAGGTCTTTTCAATATAAAATTTTTGTAGAACCTTTTTTTATACACATGCTTCAAAAAGATTCTCAATTTTTTACTGATTCATAGAATAAATGTCTTTCAAATTGTGTATAAAGATGAGTCACAAGAAGCACTGAAAAATCTGTTTAGTTTTGAACAACCATTAACTTAATCACCATACCTGCCAGTGGCAGTGATAACAACTATCGCTCTGGCATGACATTTCATTGCGGCTTCAACGGCAGACAAAGCGGCTGTATGTGTGGCATCAGTAGGCTCTGACTCCACCATTACTCTCAGATCATGGAATAACTGATCTCTGTATAAAGCCTGTTCAGCTTCTCTACTCACATTACATATTGTTTGTAATGATTTCAGTGGATTTTTCCCTCTGGCTGTTTCCCTTGACAACATCACACAATCAGCGCCATCTATGACAGCATTAGCAACATCTGCAACTTCAGCTCTCGTTGGACGAGGGTTCTGAATCATACTAGCTAGCATCTGAAAATATAAATGATATCTTTAAAAAAACATATGAAACTTCAAATTAAAAAAAAAAGTATGCATATGTTTTTTTATAACTAAATGGCTAGTTTTTATTATAAAACTTTTGTTCATATACTTTTTTCTCAAGAAAATTCTATAATTTGTCCAAATTTAGAAGAAGTTTACTTTTTTTAATTGTTTGCTTCCAGTAAACAATTTGCCGATATGTCTTCTGTATGCAGTGAACTTAGCATGACCTTTCTTGTAAAATTCCAGTGATCGCAATATGCATGGATCTGTCATTCAATTAAACTATTATCTTATTGTACATGGTATACATGTGCTCAATATCCACGCTTCTTTGTTGATTGTTAATTATAAGGTAACAATCAGTGAACTACTGCTTCAAAACATTACAATTAATTAGCTGACAGAGAGAGGAAAAAAATTGACGATTATCTGATATGGATGCGTAAAAAATGATAAAATCATGCACAGAAGACTAAGTTTATGAAATATACATGCATTGGTTCAAGAATTGGATAAAAATTATTTTTCACCAGTCACTTGTTTCAGGACTTTAAGATTAACAAGTTTATCATGAAAATTTCTGGTACAGTTTTTTTTTGAAGTACACAATAGTTAAATTGATAATGTAACCAAAAGATCTCCTACAAATTAAATGTCAAAAGTAAGCCCTGTGGAATATATGTGAAAATATACCTCGTAATTCTAACCTACCTGTGTTGCACAAATAACAGGCTTGCCCACATTGTTAGCTCTGCCAATCATCATTTTCTGTGCAATGAAAACTTTCTCTGGCGAAATGTCAATTCCCAAGTTTCCCCTGGCAACCATTATACCGTCTGACACCTCTAATATTTCATCATATCTGAAAAAAGATATTTGAGTAGAAAATAATTAACTCTATATTTTTTGGCCGATAAAGTAAGCAAATATTACCCATTTCTACTATAAATTATGTCTTGTGGACAGGATAAGCATATCTCACTGTGTATCATTTTCAGGATTGAATGTACAAGTTTGAAATCCAGATATATAACTAATTAAATAACCTTCTTTATCTTATAATATATTACAAGAAAATTAGTATTTTACAGGAAATTTTAGAAGGTTCTAGTAGTTTATATCATTAAATATAAATATTTGTTAAACATCTAATTCTCATTGTCTGTACTATTGCATTGTTATCATATCTTGATGGTAAAATCAAATTGATACTTCACTTTCCCTATAATTTAATTACCAATAAGATTTCATTTTGATTTTTGTGTTTTTAACGCCACTTTAAAGCACCGCTTTTGGGCTATATCGTGGAGGCCAGTTTTTATTGGTGATGGAAGCTGGCGCTAGTCAATTAAGATTAGAGTCGAGTGCACCTTCACAAGCGGGGTTCAAACTCATAACCTTAGTGTTGACTGGCAAGTGATTACAGTAGAAACTACTTAGACCACTCGGCCACCGAGGCCCCTTTGTTTCCAATAAGACAGTATAATATAAATCTGACCTTTTGATTCCTTCATAGTTCTCAATTTTGGACACAATCTTCATTGTCTTTCCTCTCTCTCCCAGATATTCTCTTATTTCATGGACTAAGGCAGGATCATACACAAAGGAGGCAAATATCATATCTACCTAATATAAACACATTTTAAATTGTATGGATATCATTTTCCTGTAAAATATTTATCTGTATATTAGATATTTAATTAAAATAACATAGGAATTTGAAGGACTAAATGTGAAATGATAAAATTGAATTTACAGTATCTAAAGAAGCAGACATATTTGTTGCCTTATCCATATTATTGTGTACTGTGCTTTTCTTGCCTTATAAGATTTTTTTCTTAAATATGCTCCGGTGGCTGAACTACTGTATACTATCTTTGTATCTCAATCATGTGTAGCTGATGTTGTTCTGTCGGTTTTTTTTACTTAAAAGCTTAATGTCTTGTTGGTTGATGTAGTATGTTGAACATTAATGAGGAGCATTTTAGGTGAATCCTAATACTATTCTAATATGTATATCTTATTCTTCAGTAATGCAGTAAGGAAGTGGCTTATTGAGAAAAAGTTGGTACAGTAGAATTTAGGAAGGGAAATTATTCTCTTCTTTTACATTCAGTATCAAATGAGGTACTCTCTTTGACCCTTTAGATTTATAAGGGTCCTCTTTTGGCTGTGTAAGAAGAATAATCCTTGAATTCATTAACTGGTAGCGCAGTGGTTTACTGTGACAGGAGTCATGGGTTTAATCCTAGTCTGGTACAGTGGTAATCATTTTACAAATCGTAACTTTTCTATTTAGGGATCTAATGAATAATGATTACAAATGATTTATAAAAATAAGAAGATGTGGTATGATTGCCAATGAGAAGATGTGGTATGATTGCTAATGAGAAGATGTGGTATGATTGCCAATGAGAAGATGTGGTATGATTGCCTATGAGACATATTTTGATTGGAAATGGTTATAAAACTTCAGGAGATGTTTTGTAAGAAATGAACAAAGAAGCAAAACTTTACCATATGATATCAATTCTACATATGAAACAAAGCACAAAACTAAACCAAATCATTATACACATGACAAACACACAAAACTTCATGAATTTATATGTATAATGGAATGTACAAAATGACACAACCTAACCAACTCAAATGTACACATCAACAAAAACACAAATGTACATATGAACTAACATTTGGCTGTACACGATTTTGTTAATATGACCAGGCAGTGTATAACAATAATATTTTACTGAACACTACTAAATTTCTCTGTTATTTGGTCTCTAATGGAGAGTTATCTCATTAGCAATCATACAATATCTTCTAATTACATAACACAGAATACTTATAATTACATGATGTTCTAAAGCAAAGTCGAGTTCTTGTTTATCTTGGACTGACAGTTTAGGTTCCTTTAGGATAAGTCTAGGTATAGTCCATAACATCCTTCCTCCTAACTCTCCCGGTTCTTCTACACAGCAATCTACGTAATCTTTACCTACAACAATCAAAGTTAGTTTTATATAATACATTTTGGATAATACATCAAAATGGATGACATGAATTGCTTAATATAAAGCACACCTTAACATTGAAAATTCTTTTAATACAAAAGAGGATAAATCTACATAGAAACTAGACAAAGCAACAGGATACCCTACCAAAATCTCAGAACATTAAATTACCTTATTCAATTAAAAAAATTCTAATTATCTTATTTGATTTATTTAATGTTTTGAAATTTTTAAAAACGATTGGATATATATTTGTGCTTAGCTCTTCATCATAACATTAAAAAAAGTCTAGCTGCAACAAAGCCTGTATATGCTGTGGTGACATTAAAGGGAAACTTCGCAAAAAAATCAAAAATTGATATTATGTCCATTCTGTATAAAAATTCTCAAATTTATAGATATTAAAGTTTTATTCCGCTAGATAAGAGATCACCATCGATTTTAAATTTTGAGTATCAATTCTCTGCGTTCCGCCATTTTGTCAACTTCTACGATAATAATCACGATATGTCTATAAACCACAAAGGACCAAAACTACAGTAACCGATGTGGTTGTAATTGCGTGTCGATATCTTGTCAATCGTACGGTTGTTTTATCTGACTAACTAACTTGATACGGAAAATGTTCTCAGTATTTTTTTTAAATAACCATAGTCTGTTATTTTTAAACTGTTAATATTGGAATTTAGTGAAAAAGTCAAAGTTAAAATCTTAAATAAGTGTTCCGTGAAAATTGTTTTCGAAAATCTAATTCGTTCATAATTCTTTAAAGTAATAAACTTTGTTTGAATTAATTCGGATCTTCGCTCATCTGATCACCAGCATGGCTAAAGGTATTACTCCCAAAGGTATTGTGAGGGGTGTGAGGTGACACGTCCAGGTATTCAAGCGATTTCCTGTCGGGCTTGCAAGTTCATGCATCGTTTCACATCTGTAGGTATTGGTCAGTGTACAAGGCCGATAACTATAACTTTCTATTTTGAACTATCAGGTGTATAATATACATCTCTTGCGTGTCCGAAAGTGAGATAATATACTAGTCATTACTTAACTCATACGCTTGTTTATAAATAACATTTCTGGTGTAAAGAATATTATTTATAAAATATAAATAATACCCCAAAAAAAAGATTTGAAGAAATAAAAATCTATTTACATATTTTTTCCAAGGGTGAATTTGGGAAAATGTAATATATACTCGTTGTCAATAGTAAAGGACAGATTGGAACATACCAGAAATATTGATTTAAAAAATGTACGCACTTGTCGACGATTGATTTCGTTTATACGCCTGGATAGAAAGTTACGGAACTATAGCGCAATTTAAAATATATACATATATACATTGAACATAAGAAAGAAACATACATTTTGTGTAAATTGGGGTAAAAGATTTGTAAATATACTAGTCCACGTATGCCAACAGTATTTAATCAACGAATTCGATAGACTAGTGTATACCAAAAGAAGAAGAAGAATAAGAAGAAGAAGCGAACCAATTTGATTTAAATACAGGTCGATATATAACTTGCTTTGGTTCGTCGAAGTTATGAACATAGTAAAATCACAGATTTATATATCAATTAGATTGTTCTCGAATAAAGGAAGACATTCGTCATTATCACAATTGTTCCGACATTCATGTAATATATATGCAACTGGACATACACTAATAATCCCCAATGGATGTGAATATTTTCTAGGAAAACTATTGAGTATTAAAGTTTCCGAAATAAATTTCGGGATTTATTTTCTTTCTTGATATTCAATGACAGCAATTTAAAGATTAAACTGCTTGTCCGCTTTAGGGGTATTCTTGTCAGTTGAACAGACTTATCATTACATTCAAAAATAGGGATAGATGACATTAAATTCGTTGTCTTTTGTTTTTTTAACATCGTTGGTCAAATAGCTAAAGTATTATACGTTGTGAGACGAAGACTAAGGACGTTCCCGATTATGAATAAATTTGGTTGACGTTTTTCACACTTGAAAAGAATATCTATTCGTAATTTTTCGATTCCATTCCAAGAAGATCCTTAAATTTCCTGTCAATTTTTTAAAATATCTTTTTTTTTCAAATAGCTAAAGTATTCATGCGTTTTGATATTAACTAAATGATGTATTAAACGTTCAAGAATACGCATGTAATATGTGTCACTGGATATAAAAAAAAAAATCATTCTCAACACCTACTTCCGTATGGGACTTCCCCTTTCAGTGACCTGCAAATTTAACAGATGATACACTTTCTAAGATTTATATGTCCAACAACGACCCACTGCTCTACATGTGTTACTAACACCCTAAGATAGCAATTCTTTTGTTAGGTCAATTCTCTTTCGTACAATCCCAGAAAACATGGAAAATAAGTTCTTTAAATTTTGACTCTGGAATTAATACCATTTTTTCGTGCGACAAACTTTATTTCTGGCAATGAGCAGACATGGGCGGAAAACAATAAAAAGATAGGTTTATTATGTGTTCATTCATTTAACATGTATAATATGAATACCATTTAGTACAATTCGGTGACGGGTCTATACAAAAGCAGAATATACCATGATGGTTTGATTTCGTCAAAAGATTTAAGAGATCTGACAAATAGATTATCACTTCGATATTGCAAGACATCCATTTATAACTTTGTACTTTTGCATACCAAACTTTCGCAAAAAGATGAGTCCTTTGATTAAATAAGAAGTTGTGGTTTGTTTTCTTGGGAGACACGTACCCAAATGAAGTGGACTTAAGCAGCTATATAAGTCACGGTATGGCCTTCAACAGTGAACAATAGTAAAAGTATATTGTATAATTCAACTAAATGTGAACATGAAAGAATTAAAGCAGACATATATATTTTATCTATACATATACAAAAGAATATTTTGAGCCTCAAATCTAGCATATGTCTATTTTACAACTATTCTGAGTCTGACGTGTCACTTTCACATCCGTTGAAGCCTTCATAAACACCATCTTGTGACGGAAATGCTTCCCTAATAATGTTAACAACACAAGCTGGAATAGTCACTCTGTTTCTCTTGCCATGTGGTTGCCCTTTTCTGACCCAACAAACAAACTGACGATAAGCCATTAGTCGGCTTTGGCTGTGAGTTAGAACGTCTGGAGCTCTCCTTCTATGGCGCTTGTACCTCAAAAAAATTATATAGCTGCCTTTTGTCCAATCCCTTTGTTTAAATGTACATTTGATACTTGAACAATAAAATATTTTGAATTGAATATAGCTGGTTTCAAGAACAACTGGGTTCAGGCAAACTGTTCTGAAATCGATATTGTCACTAATGCATTCACCCAATTAAATATTACCATCAAAGAGAGTAGATTCGTGGCAACAAAGACATTCCGTCAATAACGGCATAACTATGCATTTAGTACACGAACACAAATCTGTCGGTTAAAATGGCGAGGGTTGCTTTAAGGATATCTTGATTTCGGGAACTTTCTGCAGCTTCCATTTCATGGAGCTCTTCTTCGGTATACTCTGGCTCTAGTGCGTACCCAAATTGACCATACTCGTCAAAAGCTACCTCTCTTGACGGACTGGAACCACTGTTAGTACTATCATTCTCCGAACAAGACATTTTTAGTTATGATCTTATTTTTTGGACCATATTTACACTGTCCTATAGAAACAAGCACGCACAAATCATAAGAGAAAAATATGTGAATAAGTTAATTGAATTATCAAAATTAATATCCTTTGGTCTCGAATGTATGTTAACTAATTAATTAAGGCTAGCTCAAATCCTCATCCAAATAATATAATCTATATATGTAATAATCGTTTCCTACCACACCGAGATTAAATGCCAAGCGGTAGACATATTTAGGTACTAATTAAGTAATTAAATGAACAATAGATAACAATAATTAATCATTAATGTGCAAAGATTTAAAAACAAAAGTATTTTTTCTTTATTCGTACATATTATATTCCGCTTCGGTAGAGTTATCTTCAGATAGTTTCAGATATTAATTAATACATGGGTTTCAAAAGTCTAAATGTAAGTGTTCTCGTACATTTTTTGGCCTGATAAAGACAATCAAAATGCTTTGGTAAAGCTATTTCTAATTTCTAAGTTCCCCTTTTTATGAGACATAAATCAAGGACAAGAGGTGTATATCATTTCATTCTGACACATGAATTAAGTTTCCCGTCTTTAACCGAAAATTGTTTATTTCTTAGTAAATTAATTTATTTGAATTCAAATAAATAATAGCACCTAATATAATTAAATAATTCCACGGCGATCTATTTTCATTTGTCACCAACTTGAATATGTATTTTAAATGTGTGTATTAAATGCTCCCTTGTTTTATAACCCACTAATCCTAATAGACAGTCACACCTGGCAAGGTGTGCCCTAGAGGCGTGGTTAAATACCGAAGTGCAAATAACAATTTACCTTTCAACAAGCCATCTACGAGCATTGCCACAGAACCGTGAATACACACATCGTATAAACCTAGTCATAGCAGAGACAGTAAAAGTTCAATAAGAGTACACTAACATATTGTCTTTACAGATTATTGTACTTTAATTTGTTCACCTTATCAGTCCGAAAATGCATTAATCAAAAATAAATTTAAAACGTTTTGTGTTGTCTAAAAAATTAATTCGGATATATACGTTTAACATAGAAAATTTATCTAATGAATATGTACATTGGATGTCTGTGCGTTTTATCTTCTTATTATCGGCTGGTTATTAGATGAAGCATAAGTCATCGGCGCGCTTACGATTACGTTAAAATATCATTAAAAACCAACATTTTTATTGATTGTATTTTAAATCCCGGCATGCAAAAACCAGGAGAAAACGTCACGACCTACAGGAAGTTGTGAATATTTTTTCATTAATTATTGAATTTCTCCTTTACTACTACACATATAGCGATAAAACTTTGTGAATATATATATTATGTCATAATGAACATATTTAAACCATAAGTAAAAAATCGCGAATTTTCCCTTTAAACTACCTACTATCGATCAATCCATGTGCTTGCCAAAGCCAAATAATAAGCACAAATCTGCTTTTAAATCAACAATTAGTAAACAAGATAGCTTTGTTGCCTTAAAATAATACATTTTTGGACAGCCCTGTTCACAGCATCTTACTATCATGAGTGTATGTTTAAGTATAAATAGATTTTTCTCTGAAGCTGAAAGGATCTTCCCTTTAACATGTCCAGATGTTACACACCTTTTGCTGTAACTTTAAAGGTGAGAGGTCCATCCTCTATAATGACTTGATTGCCAATCTGAACTCTATCTATAGCCTCCCCTACTTCTACAAACATATTCTCTGGAGTCCCACATTCTCTGTAGGTCGGATCAGAAGTAAATCTCATCTTATCTCCTACCGCCATCTTAAGTTCCTGTCCTAATCCTACTTCCTGTAAAGAAACAGTCACGTCAAAAACCATACATCAACAATAAAAGTACTGTAACAATACAAACATAAAGACAAAACATATTTCAAAATGCTTTAGTGCAACAACCATCTATCTAATCAAGTAAGTGTCAAAAATTAACAGTGCAGATTGATTTAAGCTCATCCAAATTAAGGTTCAAAAGAGGATGCCAACATTAAAACCAGATGCTCCGCAGGGCGTAGCTTTATACGACCGCAGAGGTTGAACCCTGAACGGTTGGGGCAAGTATGGACACAACATTCAAGCTGGATTCAGCTCTAAATTTGGATTGTGATTAAATAGTTGACACAGCATAGGTTTCTGACACAGAATGAATGTGTTCTAATGAACTTAAAATTTTTGTTTTCTCTTAGAGCAATTCACTATGCTGTTGAATATTAATCCTCTCAAAACAAGAATGTGTCCTCAGTACACGAATGCCCCACTCGCACTATCATTTTCCATGTTCAGTGGACCGTGAAATTGGGGTAAAAACTCTAATTTGGCATTAAAATTAGAAAGATCATATCATAGGGGACATGTGTACTAAGTTTGAAGTCGATTGGACTTAAACTTCATCAAAAACTACCTTGACCAAAAACTTTAACCTGAAGCGGGACAGACGGACGGACGAACGGACGGACGAACGAACGGACAGACGGATGGACGGACGCACAGACCAGAAAACATAATGCCCCTCTACTATCGTAGGTGGGGCATAAAAATGATTGAAGAAATTTTCTTTTTTATTTATGAAATTTCAAATGAGAAAAATTGAACCCAATTTTTTTAATCACATCCCCCTTTCCCTTATTCCAAAACTAATCTCAATTAAAATTTCTAATGGAGTTTGCAACAATAACTACTCATTTAAATACATCATAAAATATTAAGATGTAAAAAAAACTGCTTGTTATCACTGAATGTTATTTATTATAATTTATCAGTTGGTAGTAAAAAGTGAATATACATTGTATATTGTATATAACAAAGATTTAAGTTGATTCTGGACAAAGAAAGATAACTCCAATTAAAAAAAAATCTTGCTATTGCACAATACATGTATTTTGCAATTAGATATTTCTTGCTTACTATTCTGGACAAAGAAAGATAACTCTAATTAAAAAAAAATTTGCTATTTCACAATATTGTGCAATTAGATATTTCTTGCCATTGCGCAATACTGTGCAATTGAAAAGACTTGCTATTGCACAACACTTAATATAATAATTTTAGATCCTGATTTGGACCAACTTGAAAACTGGGCCCATAATAAAAAATCTAAGTACATTTTTGGATTCAGCATATCAAAGAACCCCAAGATTTCAATTTTTGTTGAAATCAGACTAAGTTTAATTTTGGACCCTTTGGACTTTAGTGTAGACCAATTTGAAAACAGGACCAAAAATGAAGAATCTACATACACAGTTAGATTTGGTATATCAAAGAACCCCATTTATTCAATTTTTGATGAAATCAAACAAAGTTTAATTTTGGACCCCGGTTTGGACCAACTTGAAAACTGGGCCAATAATCAAGAATCTAAGTACATTTTTAGATTCAGCATATCAAAGAACCTAACTGATTCATTTTTTGTCAAAATCAAACTAAGTTTAATTTTGGACCCTTTGGACCTTAATGTAGACCAATTTGAAAACGGGACCAAAAGTTAAGAATCTACATACACAGTCATGACAGTTAGATTCGGCATATCAAAGAACCCCAATTATTCAATTTTGATGAAATCAAACAAAGTTTAATTTTGGACCCTTTGGGCCCCTTATTCTGTTGGGACCAAAACTCCCAAAATCAATACCAACCTTCCTTTTATGGTCATAAACCTTGTGTTTAAATTTCATAGATTTCTATTTACTTATACTAACGTTATGGTGCGAAAACCAAGAAAAATGCTTATTTGGGTCCCTTTTTGGCCCCTAATTCCTAAACTGTTGGGACCTAAACTCCCAAAATCAATACCAACCTTCCTTTTGTAGTCATTAACATTGTGTTTAAATTTCATTGATTTCTATTTACTTAAACTAAAGTTATTGTGCGAAAACCTAGAATAATGCTTATTTGGGCCCTTTTTTGGCCCCTAATTCCTAAACTGTTGAAACCTAAACTCCCAAAATCAATCCCAACCGTTCTTTTGTGGTCATAAACCTTGTGTCAAAATTTCATAGATTTCTATTAACTTAAACTAAAGTTATAGTGCGAAAACCAAGAAAATGCTTATTTGGGCCCTTTTTGGCCCCTAATTCCTAAAATGTTGGGACCAAAACTCCCAAAATCAATACCAACCTTCCTTTTGTGGTCATAAAAATTGTGTTAAAATTTCATAGATTTCCATTCACTTTTACTAAAGTTAGAGTGCGAAAACTAAAAGTATTCGGACGCCGGACGACGACGACGACGCCGACGCCAACGTGATAGCAATATACGACGAAAAATTTTTCAAATTTTGCGGTCGTATAAAAACATAATTTTACAACTCAAACAATTCTACAAGAAAAACATTGCTAGAAATACAAAAACAACAGAGCATGTACAGAAATTCAAAAACTAGAGTTCAGATGAAGAAATATTTCGCCTGCTTTACTGGTCATGATTTTACTACAATTATCACTTAACATTATCAGCGATCCAAGTTTATGACATCAATTCTAACAGATGACATGTACACCTTAACTAATTTGATACTATGAAAAAGAAGGCTTTCTTGCTTATAGAAACAGACTTACCCACAAAAACAATGAACCATGGAAATTGAGGTCAAGGTAAAATGAAACATGCCTGATAGAAATGCACACCTTATAATCACTCCATACACAAATTATAGTTGATTTATTGCTAAAAGTTATAGTACGGTAAATGAGAAAGAGACTTAAAAAAGAAAACTTAATATTGATAAATGAACCAATGATCAGCTTAGTATAAAAATCCATACTACGGACACAGCATATTGGCAAGCAAATTATGGTTTATTTTATAGAGTAGCAAAAAAAAAGACTTGTAGCAATTTTCTGAATAACAAGAAAAATTCTAGGAATGATAATGTTAAGCTCCTATCTCTTGCACGTTAAAGACACCCTTGTAGATTTTGAAAAAGAGTAGGCTAATGCCGCTACAAGGCAGCACTCGCACCCGCAAAGTGGAAAGGGATTAATATAAGTTGCAAAACTTGTTTCCCAATCCACTATAAATAAATATGTTTAAACTATTAAACTAAGCTCCAGGTAAAAGTGCTCTTTTAATATATTTTCATTTGTAATCAATATGAAGATGTCACTATAGCAAATTTCTTATGTTAAAGAGCTTTCTGTATAAAAGCAGCCATGAAGAAGCAAGAAGTTTAAACACATTATCACACCTTCACAGTTATGACATTGTTATAAGTCTGGTAGAATTTGTTTAAAAGAGATTTGTATAAAAGCCATTATGTATCATATATCAAGGTTTAGCTGGATTTTAAAGTCATAACAACATTCCACAAAATGATATCACGAAGCTACAGGGTAGCCAACATAAAAATTATAAAATAACACCATACCAACAAAACATTTTATATAATTTTAGAACTGAACATATCAATCTTATCATACCTCAGATGTAGATAATTCCTAAATTACATCAGTAACATTTCTAAATATTAGAGCTATGGTTATAATAATACTGTAACAGACCAAACCTCATTCCAAATATAAAATTATTAACATTGAAAATAACAAGGCACAATTATTTTTACCTTACTGCTTTATATTTAAAACATGTATTTCCTTTCATATGTTAAGGCTCTTGGGTATAAATCAATTATTTTTTTTAAATGTTTAAATTTTTGCTGAAGTTTTTGTACCTTCCAGCCTCCATAAGTTTATTACAGAATCAATTAATAGTCTGAACATTTTTCTACAGCAAATGTGTCTGTGTTGTCAACTTTACAACTAGCCATATTAAGGATTTAAAAAATATGAAGTATTTACTAGCACCACCTAGTGCTGATATCATTGCTAAAAGTCAAACACCCAAAGAGTTTCAGGTTAATTTATAACCCTTAAAGAATTGTGACTTAATATTACAGACATTTTTGTCCTGAATCATTATTTTTTCTATACTTTTCAAGGTCACCAGTTCAATGCCTGGCAGTTTCAAGTTCAGACTACATTACAACAACCTTTGTCAATTTATCAGTATAATCTGCAGATTGCAGAAACAGTTTGCAGCTAAATACATAGTTGGAAAATTGAAAAAAAGAAAAACAAAACTATTTTTTAACCCTTTCACCGATTGCTGCCCAGACAGAAGCTACTCTGAGACGATGGCTTCCCTGGCTACTTTTACTCAAGTGGGAGATTTTCATAATAAATGTCAATAAAAACTTGTTTGTAATTATTTGTGTATTTATTTCATTCACTAACACCATGTTCACAGTTTTGTTTATGTTTTGATAATTTTTTCTTCATAAAATATTCTAATTTTCAAATTTTCGTCATTGTATAGGTGAAATTCTCAAAATTCTGCTCTCTGACCCCAAATCGTAATTTTTTAACCCAAAACGGCAAAATTTTGATAAATTTATGAGACTGTACAAATTCCTCACACTGAACGATGTCCATTCCAAGTGTTTTGTACATAAAACGACATTTTATGTCAAAAAAGTATACTAGTTTGGCTTCAATTCTTCCATATTCTTTCAAAAAAAATGTTCCCTCATTTCAAATTCTCGTAAATTCCGTAAATTTCCTCTGATTTTGACACGGTTTTCAACAAACGGAAGCGCCATGTTTACACTTTCATCCGGGTATTCATCAAAGAAAGATAACTCATGTTTGCACTGTTTTGAGCGGGAAATATAAAAGATGTATTCTGATCCCGGTAAAACGGGACTCGTTGTCAGCTGTCTGAAGCGTGAATCCCGGTAAACCGGGACTCATCGGCGAAAGGGTTAAAGAGTGAACTGTCCATCTAGTTCAGAAAATACAGGGTTCTGAAACTTCCAAAGTGGACATAAGTTACAGGAATATAACTTTTAATGTGTTCATAACTAATGAATGCTTCTATACCAACTTCTTTAAGTCCAGGTCCCAGGACCTTGACATACATGTATTGAATAGACCTTTAACATTGATTATTTTCTAAGAAGGTATGTTGACTGTCATACTGTCTTTTCTAATTTTGTGTCCTTGGATTTAGCCTGAGGTCTCATTGCTTCATGTCTAATACCTCATTGTATTTCATTTAGCTAACAGAAACACCAGCAGAGGTTTGGCAATGAAACATACAGTACATTCAGCTGAATTAAAGACCCATTGGTGGCCCCTCAGCTGGTTTTTTATTACCGTTTGATCAGGTTGTTTTCCTTTTGACACATTTCCCATATCCATTTCATTATCAATGTTATAAATTAAAATTATCAATTCAAAATAAAGATTTTACTTAGATATGTGATGATAGCTATACCTTTAAGGCATCCCAATCTTAATAAAGATTATATTTAGATTTATGATGATACCTACCCCTTTGAGGTATCCCAATCTAATTCCTGGCCCTGTTATATCTGTACCGATAGCAATTTGATGTCCAATCTTTGGCACAATTTGATGAATTCTTTTGATAATATCTGCAAAATACTAAATAAAATATTTCCATAAAGATTGGTGCATTGATTACATTTGAATATAATGGTTATTACATGAGTTAGTTCATCATTTCTCTGGATCATTCAGTAATTTACTTATGCATGTAGAATTTAAGTTAAACTTCATAATCACTACTTAATTTTCATTTTAAAAATGTTTTATTGTTGGGTTGATGTCTAATTCTTGATTTTCTATTGTTATTAAGCAAAATATTCCATAAAACTAGTATTGAATACTGATTTCTAAAGAAAAAAAATGTATGATGGGATATTTGGACTGATAATGATTAGAATTTGTCATTCAAAATACATCCTCATCAGCCTAATCCTAATCCTTGTGACAACTTGTGTAGACATGCTGACTGCAGTCTAATCCTACCACTTGTGACAACTTGTGTAGACATTCTGACTGACATTGCAATGATCACAGCATTCAGACTGACATTGCAATGATCACAGCATTCAAACTGACATTGCAATGATCACAGCATTCAGACTGACATTGCAATGATCACAGCATTCAGACTGACATTGCAATGATCACAGCATTCAGACTGACATTGTAACAACATATGCATGTCGTAATCAGTCAATGAGTTAATGTTTTTTATTGTGCTAACTATATTATACCTGGTGTGTTCTGTAGGCTAACTATATTATACCTGGTTTGTCTGTAGGCTAACTATATTATACCTGGTGTGTTCTGTAGGCTAACTATATCATAACTGGTGTGTTCTGTAAGCTAACTATATCATACCTGGTGTGTTCTGTAGACTAACTATATCATACCTGGTGTGTTCTGTAGGCTAACTATATTATACCTGGTGTGTTCTGTAGGCTAACTATATTATACCTGGTGTGTTCTGTAGGCTAACTATATTATACCTGGTGTGTTCTGTAAGCTAACTATATCATACCTGGTGTGTTCTGTAAGCTTACTATATTATAGGCTAACTATATAATACTTGGTGTGTTCTGTAAGCTAACTATATTATACCTGGTGTGTTCTGTAGGCTAACTATATTATACCTGGTGTGTTCTGTAGGCTAACTATATTATACCTGGTGTGTTCTGTAAGCTAACTATATCATACCTGGTGTGTTCTGTAAGCTTACTATATTATACCTGATGTGTTCTGTAAGCTAAATATATAATACCTGGTGTGTTCTGTAGGCTAACTATTATACCTGGTGTGTGCTATAAAATACCTGGTGTGTTCTGTAAGCTAAGTTCATTCTACAGATATTAAGTCCTGCTACAAACATATCTGTTAACATTTCCACGGAATCACATGCTGGACCTATAATATAAAATATAAGCTACAAACATATCTGTCAACATTTCCATGGAATCACATGCTGGACCTATAATATAAAATATAAGCAATGTGCTAAGGTGTATCACAGAAATAAAAAGTGTGCACACAATTATAACTTATCCCTGCAAAGCTACTGACTAAATATGACCTTACCATGAACACTGACCAATGAACCACTAACATTGAGTCAAGGTCACCTGTCAGTCTGGCATTTCAGTCATAACTCTTACATCACTGCTTATATTATAACATCAACAGTTTTTTTTATCAAATGGCCTTTAGAGTGCTGTATTATTTTGTGGCCTTTCTGGGAAATTTATCATCAATATAAAATTTGGACATTTAAACATACTTTGTAAAAATTATGGATTTTTTGTTTAGTCAAAATCCACTATAAAACCTGCACAAAATCATGAGACAAGGAGGACATAATTTGAACTTGTTCTGTAACTTGTCATGATTAAACTCTATACCAAATTTCAAATCAATATCTTCAAGCATGAAGAAAAAAAAGCCTGGAAAACTGATCTGCTGGACTGACAAA
Source organism: Mytilus edulis (assembly GCF_963676685.1). Lineage (NCBI taxonomy): Eukaryota > Metazoa > Mollusca > Bivalvia > Mytilida > Mytilidae > Mytilus > Mytilus edulis. The sequence continues at coordinate 105,458,144 of NC_092346.1, forward strand.
TGGACAGACAGACAGACAGATGGAGTGTAAATCTTCGACTTCGTGGGTAAGGTACTAAAAATGATGATTTTTTTTTTTCCCCAGTCAAAACTTACTGTAAAAGTTAATCTTACCTATTGTGCCAATAATACCGGTCATCTTTCCCATTAGTTCATGTTGATCACAGTCAATGTCCAGTTTACACAGCTGGTCAAGCCTTCCTGACACTGAGTCCCCAACAGGGAAAGGACTAAACACACTCATCCTTAACAGATATCTGTAAATACAATAAGTATAATGAACAACATATCATTTCTTCACAATTATATAACACTAGTGACTAGAATTTAAAATTCAATTAAATATGTTCTTGGAAATAAACTTTATTATGTGAAGAAAAATGGTTTTCATGATAATGTGTATCCAGATTAAAGTTTGTGATTGCAAAACCTAAAAGATCCTACTGATAAGTAACATTTATACAGTTTGCTAAAACTTCTTGTTTATCTAATGTTAATGTGTTAGGAGAGTGAAAGATATTATAAATGCACCTATCTAAAGGAACTTAAAACAGGTAACACAAGGTTTAAATATTATTTATGTATGTTACGACATTAAATCTATCTTTGTCACTAAATCTTTCAAATCAAGTACATGTTTACAATTAGAGCTGTTTCCCTGTTTAAACTGGTATAAATCCAATTTGAATTTTATGACCCAGAAGTGAAGGAGAAAAGTACAACTGGAACACATGACTTAATTCTAATGATAAAGTACTGCTCTTAATCAATAAATATTTTATTATCTAATCAATATTATAATATACCACTTTTTTAAAAGCACTTTGATTGTCAATACAGATTAAAAGATGTCACAATTCAAGCATGCCTTTTACACATTATCATTACATCCTATTTGATACATTTAAATCTAAAATTTAATTTCAACATGTTGTTAGGCACTTCTCTCATTTTTTCTTTAACATTCGTTTCATATTTTGGTGTTTTACAATTACAGACTTTACAGTTTGTAATTATCCGAAAAATTTATTAAAATATTCACCTGATTAAACTAGCTATGACACAGTAAGATAATACAACTAGAGGCTCTTAAGAGCCTGTGTCGCTCACCTTGGTCTATGTGCATATTAAACAAAAGACACAGATGGATTTATGACAAAATTGTGTTTTGGTGATGGTGATGTGTTTGTAGATCTTACTTTACTGAACATTCTTGCTACTAACAATTATCTTCATCTTTAATGAACTTGGCCCATTAGTTACAGAGAAAAATATTTTGTTAAAAATTTACAAAATTTATGAAAATTGTTAAAAATTGACTGTAGAGGGCTGTAACTCCTTAAGGGGTCAACTGACCACTTTTGTCATTCAGATTTATTTGTAGATCTTACTTTGCTGAACATTATTGCTGTTTACAGTTTATCTTTATCTACAATAATATTCAAGATAATTACCAAAAACAGCAAAATTTCTTTAAAAATTACCAATTCAGGGGCAGCAACCCAACAACCAGTTGTCTGATTTGTCTGAAAATTTCAGGTCAGATAGATCTTAACTTCATGAACAATTTAACCTGTGTCAGATTTGCTTCGGTTTCAGAGTTATAAGCCAAAATCTACATTTTACCCCCTATGTTCTATTTTTAGCCATGGCGGCCATTTCGGTTGGTTTGCAGGGTCAAGCCACACATGTTTTAAACTAGATACCCCAATTTTTTTTTAGAGGAGAAGATTTTTGTAAAAGATTACAAAAATTTACGAAAAATTGGTAAAAAAATGACTATAAAGGGCAATAACTCCTTAAGAGGTCAACTGACCATTTTGGTCATGTTGACTTATTTGTAGATCTTACTTTGCTGATCATTATTTCTGTTTACAGTTTATCTCTATCTATAATAATATTCAAGATATTAACCAAAAACTGCAAATTTCCTTAAAATTGCCAATTCAGGGACAGCAACCCAACAACCGATTGTCCAATTTGTCTGAAAATTTCAGGGCAGCTAGATATTGACTTGATAAACAAATTAACCCCCGTGTCAGATTTGCTCTAAATGCTTCAGTTTCAGAGTTATAAGCCAAAATCTACACAACGACGAAGACGACGGCGGACGCCAAGTGATGAGAAAAGCTCACTTGGCCTTTTACGCCAGGTGAGCTAAAAAAAGTATAAAATCAAAGGTTAAGTGTTTGAAAATATATGTAGATCCCTCCTTTAGGGAGCACCCCTTGAGAGCTGCAAGGGTACAGTGGAATCCATGTACACTCCCTATCAGTATAAGGATTAATTGAGATTTGTCCCCTTACATATTTACAACAATATGTTGGAGGGTAAGTTAACCTTTTTTTTATTTTGATTTGGTATATTGACCAGCATACAATGAGCTACAACTTTAAAAGCTCTAATTAAGGGTATATAAGACACATGCAATAACAAATAAAACAACACCACTCTAACATATAACCCTTCTGATGTACTGATCTTTTAAGTGAAACAACATACAGATCCATGGTCGGACCAACATTGGAGTATGTGTCTGCTGTATGGGACCCATACAAAGTCAAAGACATAAACTACCTCCACAAAGTTATGTCTGTAATAACTACAGAGATAAAACCCCTGGATGTGTCACCAACATCATTCAGCTGCTTAATTGGCAGTGTTCCAGATAGAGAGTTTGAACAGGGCACCACGCCTGCCCTTTTTTATTGACGCCCTTGCCTTTTTTCTGTTGTTTCTCAGATGTCCTGCCCTTTATCTCTGCATTTCTGCCTTTGAAATATGGCAAATTTGTCATCCTTCCATGAACAGGAAGTTAAGCTGGCTGTGCATGCTGTGTAAACTCTTTGATTAAGTGACCCATTAAGTGCATGGCTTCACTTGACAGCTTTGGTGTCAAACCAAGATTAATTAACACTAATTACCTTACCTTTAGGTCATAAATAATTTGTTTATCTATCTCAAAAATGTTTGAAAAAACAAACAAGTTACTTCCCCTTTTTTCAACTATCACATTATTCTTGCTAAATTTATGGGTTTTGTTCGAAAAAAAAAAGATTTAATTTACAACAAATTAAATGCAAATGCATATTAGAATATTACTTTCAATTATTTTCACATTAAAACATCTAAATGATAAATACTTTGAAAACTATTTTTTACATCGTTACTTCCATTAATTGATTTATCAAGTGCATTCAAGTAATAATTTTTATAATGTAGACATTTTATAGCCAGTCAAGGTCGTTAAAAACTTCCATTTGTTGTTGTAGACATTTTACATGATGAACATTATGTAAACTTGTAAACTCTTACCAGTAAAACATGTTTATATGTTTCTCTCCAACATAAATATAGTTACTTAAATTTACTTCAGACAGAGCGAATACTCCAGCTATATGAATTTCTAAAAGATAAACATAGGAGATGGTGCAAAATGAATTGAATTTATTACTTTTAATTTGATTATTCCAAGTGCCTGAGTTACATGTTTATGCAAATGTATAATTAGGCTTAAACAATAACCAGGCCCGTAGCCAGGAATTTCCCAGGAGGGGTTCGTTGGACTCATGAACTCGACTTTAACAGTCACAATTTGAACAAAACGTTGACTTTAACAGTCCTTATTTGATTTCAAAGGGGGGTTCGTCAAAACCCCCCGAACCCCCTCTGGCTACGGGTATGATAACCCTTCTTTCAATGACATTAACACGTCAAATTGCCCTTTTTTCAATGACATTTGCGCGTTAAATTGCCCTTTTTCTGACTAGCACCCTGCCCTTTTCAAATTCTGGCTAGAACATTGATTGGGAATCACTACAAGCCTGTTGATCATCTACAAGCCCATCAATAACAAGATTTCCATACCAGAAACCAACAGCATCTTCAACAAAAGTGACAACCGAAACCAGAGGTGCAAACAGACTGAGGCAGATCTATACCAAAACAGATGTGCAGTCTTCTTGATGAACTGTTACAGGCCCGGAGCTCAATTTTTGAAAAATTTTGGTTAGATTCTGTTGGCCTGTAGATATGATTTTTACAGGCCCGAGAGCAATTTTACAAGCCTGGGCTGCCATTCAGCGTGAAGACTGGATGTGTACAAACAATCCTTCTTTCCTTGCACTTTCCAGAATTGGAACCAGCTGTCAACAACCGTGACCAACTCTGCCACTTTGGAGGTCTGCAAGGCCACCCTCCATGCAGCTGCGTCCATGAGGACAACCATATACACCATCTTTTGATGTGTAATGGTGGTCACTTTGTTTACTTGTCTATATTCTATTTATTTGGGGATATTGGTTAACTTTAGAATTACTTATAGTTCCGTAACTCTTTCTTCCGAGACCGGCCATGAAATTATCCTTGTCGGGACTTCCTGTTCTGGCACGTGCCCGGCCGGGCTCGTTGTCCATAGGAACTATAAGTATGACGTCACTCACCGGGTTCGGGGCAGTCTACACTAAGGATTTGAAATGAGCAGACGCTCATACCGTTTGGCTTTCAAATATGGAACTTTAAAAGGACAAGTAGACTAGCCACCACCATATTTTAGTATATTTCTTCATGTAATTGTATGTTCAACCATATATGTCTTTAAAATAAACATCTTGTTTATATTTACGTAGTTTTACGTACTTTGTCCAATATCCCAGAACTTGGGTAGACAACGGGAAAACGAAGCCAGTGGAAACTTTCACTCCCGTTACATTGGGGGCTCGTCCGGGATATTTAGGACAATAACTTAAACAAACATTGTGTTTGTACATTATTTCGGCGATATGGTCGGAATAAAAGGGATTTTTGTATCCCTAGGAGTCAAAATCGAACAGTTTATTGTTCGTCTGCTTGTCATTTCCGCTGTTTGTGCCGGTCCGACAATGACCAGTACTGCATGTAATATCGTTTTTTACAACAATACAATTAAAGGTGACTTACCTTCAGAAAATGAAATTAGAAATCCAGATTTTAAATTCAAAATTGGAGCACAAGGTGAACATTTTGTTCACGTTCCAGAGGAAATATGCTGCTCTTACATACAAGGAAAGCAAACACAACATTTTTGTGTACACCACATCAAAATAAAATATTTAACTGCATTTTATCCAGGTTTTATAAAGCTTATTATGGCTTTTCAATTTCCAGGAAGTCGGCGATTGTTTACGCCATGTTTACAATATGACGTCATATTTTCGACGTCAAAGCACCTGCCATCTAAGGAATGTTTGTATGGAGGAGGTACCAATGGGGAATACTCATTGTCGTTCTAACCATGAAAAAGTTGTTTAATTTGTTAGTTCTGTTTATTGGTTCGTATTCATATTTATTGTCATAAATGGATTTGGAAAATCAAATAATTTGTTTTGATTATACTTCAAATTGTTTCGGATTAAAAAGTACATTTTGTACTTGCATATCTGTCATGCAGTATTGTCTGCATATCTATGTCTTGTCAGTGTGGATGTAATAACAATTATTTACCTTTCTTGCATGGAAAGGAGGGAATTAACAATACTCAAACTTAAAAGTGGTACCGTAAGTCATAGGCTATATTGTGCCATCATGGATATTATACTGGAAATTTGTCCGGTTTATTTTGATATTGTAAAAAGGACTAAAAGTACAGTTTTTGTACTCGGTTATATTTATAATATAATATCATCTTGATATTTATTTTAACGTTGATCTTTGGAAATAAACTGAATTATTTCAGTTTGGTGGGATTGTTACGTCAGTTGAGGAAAATAATACTGAATCTTTTCAGTTGCTAAGCAATGTGGCTTAGGTAAATGTAGAAATTGTGGATATAGCGAGAATTTGGATTAAAATGACATTTTTGTCATACAGCTGGAATAGGGTTGTCTTGTACGAGTTGTGACTAGAATAAAGATAATAGAAGAAAGTACACTCATTATCTTAGCTGTTGTTGGAAGCTGCTTTCGGTGGTGTATACAGAGGCAATTTTGGAAATACCTTAGGTGCTAGAACGGCGCGAGAATAGGTATATATTTTGCGTATACATTTTTATTGTAAACCTTAATTGGTTCACCATGGGTATGTTGTCCACATGGCTAAGAATATTGTTTGGGGATTACTGGAATACAAGGAATGATTTATTATTACAGTCCAATTGTTTTATATGACTTTCTAATTTTTGAATATATTTAATAAACAAACAATCAGTTTGTATGGATTTCAGTATAGAAATGTGTGTTTTATATGGTTAAAGTAATACCATGGGCTATATGCTTTCGGTGACCAATAAAATTACATATTGGGGCCCCCGATCAAGTGGTGCAGTACTCGTGTATGATAGACTTTTAAAGACTCTTGGTGAGTCAGGATTTTATAAGAAGAATGTGCTTCTTAATTTATTCCAGTGTCTGACAGAATATAGGTGGTAAAACTGAAACTGTTTCAGTGCGTGGATAGCTGGCCACAATGAGGGAACATATTGGATTTTATATTGGCCTTTTTGCCGATAGGTTTAACGTAACTAAACCAAATGGAATTATAAATGTTGGGGAACACTTACTTGGACTACTTTACAGATTTGGAAACTCTACTAGACGAATTTTACCTTATTTACCTACCTGGAACCTTGGACAAGATGTGTGCCTGGATGCTCCGCTCGAACTTTATAATTGGATTCCTTACTCCGTGATGATGTCTCGTGATGTATTTGTGACTTTTGAACATTTAGTGAATGACAATTGAATACCTTGAACTATTTTTCAAATTATTTATTGACATTAACAGTAAATTAATTGTTGTTGATAATTATATGTCTGTATTCTAAATTTTGGTAAGTATACCTCACCGATCTTTGGACTAATGTGTGGGCACATTATGTCTTAAGAGAGGGGGAATGTAATGGTGGTCACTTTGTTTACTTGTCTATATTCTATTTATTTGGGGATATTGGTTAACTTTAGAATTACTTATAGTTCCGTAACTCTTTCTTCCGAGACCGGCCATGAAATTATCCTTGTCGGGACTTCCTGTTCTGGCACGTGCCCGGCCGGGCTCGTTGTCCATAGGAACTATAAGTATGACGTCACTCACCGGGTTCGGGGCAGTCTACACTAAGGATTTGAAATGAGCAGACGCTCATACCGTTTGGCTTTCAAATATGGAACTTTAAAAGGACAAGTAGACTAGCCACCACCATATTTTAGTATATTTCTTCATGTAATTGTATGTTCAACCATATATGTCTTTAAAATAAACATCTTGTTTATATTTACGTAGTTTTACGTACTTTGTCCGATATCCCAAAACTTGGGTAGACAACGGGAAAACGAAGCCAGTGGTAACTTCCACTCCCGTTACAGATGTAAATAGTTTTAACTGTAAAACTAAAAATACCAGCTTTTTTTTTTGAACATATTGAAACCTGTCTGGAAAGTGACTTCCTCAGACCTATGTCTAGTCAATAATATAAACAGTCGTCTACGACTCCTGCGAAGTATTGGAAGATGATGATGAGATTAAGTGCACCGAGTCACATTCGAACTCTGTATCTTTAGCACTGCAGCTATCGGTTTTAACCACTAGACTACGAACCCACACATATATATCATATGGCCTATAGACAATCAGATTCAAGTAACATGGTCAGATGTAGTCCAAATAATTATGACGTCTGGCAAGGCTATTTCATTTTTTTTCTGGGACGCTTTCGTTGTAGGAAGGCGTCCCAGAAAAAAATTAAAAATAGCCTTGCCAGACGTCATAATTATTTGGACTAGGTCAGATGGGTTGTTTTTTTATGCTTTCAAAAGTGTCATAATTGTCTGCAATGGTAGAAAGTTTTCAGTGGTAGTTACATACTGTTTTCCCTTGTTTGAGGAATGCTTATTACTTACAATGTCTATTATTTTACAAGAAAAACATCAGCTGCAAACGAAAGGCGAAGAAACCGTCACCTGTTTAGTTCGGTTCCGGAAAAGAAATGTATATATTTCCGGGTTTTATCTAATGATGAGTTTCCTGGTAGATTCCTCCTTTATTTGGAACACATCTCGAAAGTTGTATAATCAGTGTACATTCAATATCAGGATAATAACCTGCATATTTACTCTTTTTTTAAAGATCATGTCTTTCTAATAATTAACGTGTTTCTTCAAAATCTGTATTTGTTTTCATCATCTGAAAGAAAATGTATATTTTATCGTCATGCATCAAAAATTACTGTTAACATTATTTGATAATTTTTTTAACTGTTATTTGACATGAAGGTACCTCCAATACAACTCACCTAAAGCCCCTCAGTTGCTCACCTTGGTCTCTGTGCATATTTTACAAAGGACACTCTCCAACATTGTAGATGAGAAAAGAATTCATGACAAAACACCTCTGTTTAGTTGATATTGTACTACTGATCATTTAGGCTGTTTAGCTTCTCTCTATCTTATTTATCTTTTGCTCAAAACACAAAAGAGGGTAAAATAAAATCCCCATTTAAGGGCACTCACTCCTATAAAGAGTGAAAGGCTACTAACTATATCAGCAAATCCAACTTGTCAGTAGATCTTGGTTTTTTGTCGATCATTTTTGTGATTTGAGGTGTATCTATCTATTATAATTTTAATCATAAAAGACAAAATGCATAAAAAATGGTAAAAAACAGTCATTAAAGGCCAGCAAATACAGTAAAGAGTCCTCAGACGATTTCCTCCAAATTGTCTTTAATAAATGTAGATCTTATTTTGTTGATCATTTTGGTTATTTAGATTTCTATCTATCTTTGAATATTTATAAGATATAAGGCAAAAAAACGTGAAAAAAATCATCCTCAAAGAACAGTAACTCTAATAAGGAGTCTTTGGAAGTTTCCTCCAATTGTCTTAATTGTATTTCTTATCTTGCTGATCACTTCTGCTTATTTAACTATATATCTTTCAACACCTCCCAATTTTAAAAGGCAAGAAAGTTCTGTGAACTTAACTGATGAAAAAACCTCTTAAAAATGCATGTATCCCTCACCTCATCCCCATACTTAATAACACAGGAAAGGAAAACATTTGTTGTTTGTTACAGTTGTATATAGATGCATGCAAATTATTTAGGAGCCAGCTGAAGCATGCCTGCAGGTGCTGAAGTTTCTCGTTGTTTGTGGCCTTTAACTGTTGTGTGCTCTTTACTAGGGTTGTTGTCTCTTTAACACATTCCCATTTCCATTTTCAATTTTAATTTTATACGGTATCAGGAAACTGACAATTCTAGTCAATTAAGATTAGAATTGATAGCATCTGCCACAACCTGGATTTGAACTCACAACCTTAGTGTTGACAGGCTAGTATGTACAGTTGTTAGTATACTTAGACAACTAGTGGCATCCCATCGTCTTTCTGACATATGCAGATTAAGATATACAACAAAGAATAAACTTTCCAGTTAATTATTGACTCATGAAAAACAAGTATGTAACATTCCATTTTATTATTAAAATATATGCCTGCTACAAATATATGTTTTAAGATATATAATAACTATTCAAAAACATTTCTACTCTAAAAGCTTAATATAAAACATACCAAATTTGATGTCTAATGAGCAATTGAGATGAATTTTATCAGAAATGGTCAGAGCCAGCAATAAAGTGCAGCAAAGAGAATGTAATCAGGCTTAATATAACTTTACAAAATATTGTAAAAAAGACATCAACTCAGGTCAAATTAGTCTGCTGGAGTAAGATCCTATGTTTTTGTAAACACAAAAAAAAAATCAGCAAAATTTATTTTTATTTATGAAATAAATCATGGACAACTGGTGGTTAAACTGTCAGTGACCTCTAAATAATAAAATTTAGAAATTTACCACCTTTCAATAACAGCAAATTTTATCAACCTAGTGCAGTTATTTGTTAGCTTTTGCTTTGAGTTGAAAATCCCAATATAATATAAAACAATAATAATAATAAAAGCACTTTTTGCTGTTTGTTTTAAAAGTTTTTACCTTATTTCAAATTAGAGAAGCCATTCAAAATTGCTTTCAATCAAAACAAAATGTTGATATGTGTTTCAGTATTAACTTTACTTGTACACAAATATATTCTTATATCAGTTGAAACTACATGTATACAAATTAAATATATTTTTCAGAAGAAAGCTAGACATCAAAATACAAAAACAAAACACATTTAAAATATATATATATATATATATACAGTTGTAGCAAAAGCTACTAAATTGATAAATATAATAAATATTTGAGCAGTTAATAATCACTGGTATAAAAAGCTGTATATATGTATGAATTATCACTGGAAAAAAGCTGTATATATGTATGAATTATGACTGGTAAAAAAAGCTGTATATATGTATGAATTATCACTGGAGCACCAATATTGAAAGATAATAGTGAAGGGGAGGAAATGTTCTGTAGTACAGAATCCATCAAGTCACAATAAATTCAATTATTACATAAACAGACCATGTCTACACATTGTAATGAAAATATGTATATTGTGATAAATTTTCCAATGGAAATCACCTCTCATGTAAAATTTATTTAATACTTGCTTGGTATCCCTCCTACAAATATGTGTTAAAACTATTTATTTATTTTACATTAAATTAAACTTATGCAACCTTTCAACTGTTAAACCTCTTTGAACATTAATAATATTACCATTCAATTATTTTTACACAAAAAAAATCAATGATTTTTATTAAAATTAAAGATGTTTTTGTTTACAACTTTGGACTAAATTCTACCATGATGTATTTTATTTACAATTTAAGGTCATTTCTCTATATATTCTAGAATGATAGTGACATTTTTATATTTAACTAGTAACAATGAAACAAGTTCGGTGCCACCATTTGTTTTTTTTTATTTTCTTAAAACATATTATATAATCTTTCTTCTCGTACTTTATTTCATAAAAATGTGGGGTTTTTTTTCATGAACAATCTATGCAAGTTTATGCAATTTTGCACGACTTGTAGCTTGAAAAAAGCATAGTGACCTATATTTTATCATATTTTTGAGAAAAAAAATAGGAAGGAAAATCTTCAGTTTGGCAAAGTATAAGAATATTCTACCTGAAGAACTATATGATTCCTATATACCAATGATCCACCTGAATTGATATGACATAATAAATATAATAGGTGCACACATTATTCATAGTAACACCATATAAATGTTTAAAAATTATCAGTATAGTTTTAATTCTTTGATTTCTGTTAAAATAACAACAACAGGTAACAAATGATAAATATGTAAATTTGTAAAAATAAGCATGAATTCTATAATATAATGGTACAGGTTCTTCCCTTACTTATCAATATATACTATTTCTGCCATAACAATATAAACAAACTTATACAATATGTATCAAACACAACCAAATATTATAGAAAAATGTTAATTTATTTGTTACTGTGTCATGACATTGGTTTTTTTGGGGAAGACGGCTTCAAGCCGTCAATCCCCAATGGGTTTGACTAGAGTGATATTCCCTCACATCATTCATTTTGTTTTTATAGTGTGGAAAAACCCCCAACAAATCTTACTAAGAATGATGAGATGGGGAGACACAAATGAATAAATTGACTTTAAACACTTTTTTACACATTTCAATTCTGTTTCTCTCGAAATTATCATATATCGAGCTCTCCTTTACACTATTTACGTTTCTTTTACAATCCGGAAAAATCAGTATGACAAGATATTTTAAATATATCCAACCTACATTATATTTTAAAGTGACGTCATTGTTGGAATGCCACACTACGCATAAGCAGGGATATCCTTCACTGGTTATTTAAATCATTCTCAAAGATTGTGCACTTATTAAAAAATAGTATTTGTTGAATTTAAACATAATGATGTTTGCTGTAGATGATTTAAACATCAACATGCAACTTTCAAAGTAAACAGGAAGTCCGAGGGGCTACATGAGATCGGGGAGAGAAACGATCTTTTCCATTTTTTTTTCTTCTGTAAAACTCTGTTTTGAGAATCTTCCTCCAATTCAGGAGCACCTCAATTTATGAGCTAATTATCCACTAAAATAAACACTTAAAATGTGACATTTAGTATATGATAAGTAGTCTTTCATTAAAACTAAATTTTGTGTACCAACATAATCATTGTAATAGCTACAAAAAAAATTACAAATGTTGCATTTTGTAGTTTAAACCTATTTATTCATGAAATTTTACAAATATTTCAAAATGTAGGATTTGGAAACAAGCTTCACACAGTTTACATCAATCATATTGTTATTTTTATTAGTACCTGTATCCCTGTGATGAGAGATATAACTGGGAACTTTATCAATGGAAATTTAAAACTGAATAGATTTTTCAGTCCTAACTTTCTTAAAAAAAAAAAAAAAAAATTTTAAGAGTACTGTCACAAAAAATGGAATATGGCCCTAGCCTACAGTTCAGTCGTACACTATTAAGATTTCAAAAATAATTGTAGTTGTTGTTAAATGACAGAATTCAACTAGTTGAATTTTAGATAATTAACTATCAACTTTAATTGAATGTTTAGATTTAGAAGATGCAGATCTCTTCCATTGGTCTAAATTGAATCCTAAACTAAAGAAAAGAAATTACATTAAACAACAATTGATTCCAATAGTGTCAACCTTCCACATGTTCTAGCTGTTCTTTTTTTCATTCTTTATATGAAGACTATCAAAAGATAACCCCCCTCCCCAAACCCCCACCCCAAAAAAATGAAATAGAAACAAGGGCCATCTTTCCCCTCAGAGCTATTCAGCTCTTTGATTTTTCATTGCCATGGAAAAAATATGGTGAACACCATTCAAAAGTTATTATTTTAATAAAGATGCCCAACCCATTCAAATGAATGTATTTTTGGTGGTTTTTAAAGTTCTCAAATTACTCAATACTGTCCAAATACTCCCCCTTTTTTACCCTTCTTTTACAACCCAACATGTTCATTGTATATAAATAAAACACAATGTACTTCTCAACAAAAGACATCCAAATCACCTTTGACCTTTGGTAGGCTGTAATGATACTTTGGAATATTTTGACTCACAAAGAAAAATTGTTTTTATTAACATACAACTGAAGCAAAAAATATTACTATGGAATTTAGGAAATCCAAACACATAATTGTCAAAATAATGATAATGGTAAAAGTTAGAGAAAAAATACTTAGCAACAAAGTTGTTCAAAATTTCACAACCAAACACATGATATAAAAATTTAAAAAAAAATTAACTTTCATAGTTTATACTACATTCATTGTTTCTTCCAAATTAATCACATTTAAAAAAAAAAATTAAAAACCCATTGAATAAACTTCATCAATATGTTGATTAAAAATTATCATATTGTTTGACTCTTTAATGGAATATGATAGCCACTGAGGTGACAATGAAACTGTAATTTGAAAATTTATGTTTTCTGTATCTTCAAAAGCACTGTGATAAAATAAATGCTGAGGTAGGATCTATTGACTTAAAAGTCTAAATAATGCTGAGAAGAAACTGAATGAGAAGAACATCTTGGAACGCATGTATTACAGTTAACATGGCATAAAAATGTCTAGTAAGTCAATACAGCAATAAAATCTGTATTTTAGTTTCTTACAAACTGCATTAAATCTTCAATTATGCTGTCCATAACAAGGTTAGTAAACACAAGTAAATATATATATTGCATAGATGTGAATCTCGTAATAAAACAGTTATAACAGAAAACATTTGATGATATTGCAAACATTTTGATAACTGTTGAAAAGAGACTAGCATGTGTATATGTTTTATTTTACATTTAGATGCTCATGGCTACAAAATATTGTTACAAGTATGTAAATTTAAGGTAGTATAAGACTTTTAAATAGCTGCATGAGGTTAACAAATCTTATATTTAATTTAGACCTAGATAAATTTTTTATAATTGTCAATCTTCTTTTTTCGGCCTAGTCCTAGTATTATATTTATGACGAGAGGTTGTTGTGGTGACAGTTGTTGTTTCAGTGACCTCTGTGCCATGACCTCCGTCTGTTACAGCTAATGTAGTCATACAACGTTTCATCTCCACCCATGAATGCCACATCAGGTAGAGTGGAATGACAACCCACACACCATTAAAGAACACCAGGTAGATCCACAGATACAAAGCATTACTGGTATCTAGGTTCTCACTTTTTGTTAGCCATTCTGGACAAAATGTCATCCAACCTAAACAAATTAAAAAATATTTACATAGCATTGAACAACTTTTATATAATATGAGAGATTTATAGCTGACAAATTGTACATAATATACCTATAATTGTTGAAGACTGTGTGTTTATCTCTAAATGTCTTATATCTTGTTGATGCATACCCACATCTCTTTTTGTTCATATTTATCAATAATTTTCCTGGCATTGTAAGGTTGGTAAATCTTCATATTTTTTCCTATGGCCATAAAGATGTCTATTATTACAATTTTTACATTGGAACATAGTTGTTTGTTATCCTCTTAATTTTAAATCAGCTATTCGATTTTGAGCATTCTTGATGAAGGTAAATCAAGAAAAGCTCTTCGGACACATGTAATTTGAACATGTTGTTTCACTTTTTTATTCTGTCCAAAACCACATGTTTAACAAAAGTCAATTCCTTCAATCAACTTTGGACAGAAATGACCAACAGTGATATCAATGTTCACATTATATAAAGTGCATAGAAAAACATGTGTCTTTAGAGGTTATCTTTTAAAACATTATTCAATGCTCCATTAAAACATGTTATCTTACCTCCATACAATTCACAAACACACAGAACTAACTGCACATAATGACGATAAAACTTGTTCTTCAAAATGGCATAGATTAAAATTACACATAGCGGCCCATCCAAAAATACTGTTAATATTTCTAAAGATACAATGGTTGGGTCTGCAACACCCCATCTTTTATCAGCTTGAGCATATTCTTTCCCTGGAAAACATTCAATGTTAAGGTTTTAATCAATGTTTGTATATAAGGGATACAATAATCCTTCCATTTATACAACACACATTTTTTTACTTTTTATAAAAGTATGATAAAATCTTAAAATTTATTTTCTTCTTTATCTTGGCACTAAAAAATTTCAAACTAATTCAAACTACTATAATAATCACAAACAAATTACAAATAAACAAATGATATGCTAAATATAGGGAAAAAAATGTGTTCTTCAGAGGTCAATATGATATACAGTATAAATAGAGAAGATCTATGCAGTCAAAAAGGAGGCAAATTGCAAGGAAATAAGTTTATAATACTTACAGAGGGAAGCAGTGAAATGGTCTGACTCTTTGATTGTACCATAGAGAGATAACAAAACAAAAGGACCTTCCTGAAAATACAACAAACATTTTTTTCATTGTCATGAAGTTTACTAGTACTAAATCTATCACAGTTTTTTTGAATGTGTCATTCATCCTATCCTGAGATCACCCCAGGTTAATATTGGAGTTTGTGTTACTGAGACTTTAATTTTCTATGTTGTGTTTTGTAAACTGTTGTTGTTGTTAGGTATTTTTCTTTTCTTTTCCCCATAGTGTTGTCCGTTTATTTTCAACTTACAAGTTAAACTGTCCCTTTCGTATCTATTGCCTCAAGAGAATAGAACCTTTCATCGAAATTTTATATTTGACACAAAATGACATGGATTACAAGCATGTCAAGTAGTAGCTTTTCAAAAAAGCTTGCCTGACTTTAGCATCTTTCAAATGTGATTGATTGATTGTTAGTTGCTTAACGTCCAAATGTGAGACGTGTTACTAGAAGATGTGGCAAGTTCTTGTTTAGGTTTGGGACTACAGATAAGGTGGGACAAAGATTGCATTTTAGGTGGAAGCTGTATATTGCTTTGAAAATTCAGTATGTAATATGGAATTATGTGAAAGTAATAAAGAAACAAGTACAGGGTAAAGCTTTTCTTAAACATACAATACATATTATAAAGTTAATAAATTATACATTTCATATGTCTAATGAAAAAGATTAGCCTATGGAAAAAAACAGAATGCCTATGAATAAGAATCAAGTCTTTTAGCTCTGGTGTCAGATCAAGACAGCACCTCCTTCTCATGGTTTATATATTAGAATCCCCAAAAATTGTTTCAGTTGTTTTTCTTGTCCTTTTTTTACCTCTACTACAATTTATCTGCAACTTTAATAATTCTGAATGGATGAAACTACATGTCCCAAATCAAATCAACCCAAATTGTCATATATTAACCAGATCTCAGACTCAGAAGGTCATCTTTTTTTAACAAAAGCTATAACTTTTCATATTTCAAGCTTTAAAAAAAAAAAGGCAATTTAATAACCAGGCGTCTATGACACACTGTTAATTTTTTTTGTTGCACAATTGATTCCAAAACTGTCATTGAAATTAATATCCGTTAATAGACAACTTTTGAGTTTGATGCATTTCCGTCAAAAACTCTGGTTTTAGTGAACGTCATTTGTGCGTTTAGGGGCGTTGTCACTTCCATTCCAATGTTGAGCAAGTGGTTGGAAAACTATAATTCTATATTGTGCGAACCATTAGGCAAATTGAATTCTTAAAATTGACAATCAGCATTGCTGTCATTAGGGAATTGTCATTAATAAAAGTACCTACAGAACAACCATTATTTCTAGTTTATCCTGCACAATGACGATCACTAAGACGCTTGATGAACGTAATAGTGCAGGGATACAGGCGACCCCCACCCTCCCTATCTGGTAAATGACGTCATAAAGGCGCGTATAATTGACCAGTTTTTTCCAGTGACGGATGAACTCGAAAGTGGTCTATTGAAACTTATTTTTATTGGTGTGACTTCAGAATGAAAATAGAATGAAAAAAAAAATATATAGTATTGGCTATGAGACATTAAGCTCTTTATAAATAGAAAAGCATTGCCTGTCCAATGACAAGCTTCAAGTACACAAATGTATTTGTCTAGTTGCAAGCTTTTTTAGAAAAGCTACTAATTTTCTAGTTGCAAGCTTTTTAAAAAGCATTTACTTTTGCAAGATTTGCAATAACTGTCATATATGTTGGACAGTCCAGTAATTAATTTTAATGAGCAGGCACATAACTTACAAAAGTAAAGTGTATAAGTGCATCAAAAACAAGCCAGGTTGTAATCCATTTTTCAGTCTGGCTTTTCCTTCGTCCCAAATAAAAACCTAGGAAAACACTAAGCCCCAGATAAACTGCTGTTGCACTTAGTGAAATAATTGTAACTGTGTTTATCAAGCTGGCATTTGCTGTCATCTTTTTTTAGTTTAAGAACAAGTTTTGCGGTGCAACGGCTTTCTTTCGTGGTCAAATTTAAGCTTAAATTTAAGAATGAAGAGTACAAGTCGACCCTTACAGACTTCGTCCCAAAATAGATCGGACAAAAATCTTCCTGAAATAGGTTGGATGATACTAAGCAGCAGGCTTCGAGATCAATTTATGGGGCAGCAAGTGAGTACATTATTTACAAGAACTGCATGTACATTTTTCTGAAAAACACCAGGTGGAGATAAAATTTTTGAACTGGCCAAAAGTTGATAAGCTCCTTGCCTCATTTGGCAAGGAGTTCCAGAGTTTTGCTGCCTCATAACTAAAGCTTTTCTTACCATACCTCGTTGTTGTTTTTCTGTCGTGGTATATCTGCTATGCCTTTGTACCTGAAGTTATATGAATTTTCTTTAATGTTTACTAAATTATGTATGAATTCTGGACTCGATTTATTAATTATTTTATATTATATGTCTCTAATGCCATATATGGTTCTCAATCTTCTGATTTTTAGTGCTGGTAGCTTAGACTGTTCAAGAAGTGTATTGTAAGAATTTGTGTAGTCGTAATAGATTCAAGGTTTGCTGTATTGGCCTCGATACCCATAGGGTCGAGGGCCAATACAGCTTACTGGGTCGATGCCTCTGCTGGTGGACTATTAGTCCCCGAGGGTATCACCAGCCCAGTAGCCAGTACTTCGGTACTGGCATGAAAATACGGATTGTTTGTGTTATTAAAATTTACTGTTTCAAAATATTAGAAATTAATATAAATTAAGGAATGTATCTCCCTCGTGCAAAGCTCTGATTCCTTTCACGGATTTGGCTACACTTTTTGGACCTTTTGAATTATAGCTCTTCATCTTTTATATAAGCTTTGGATTTCAAATATTTTGGCCACGAGCATCACTGAAGAGACATGTATTGTCGAAATGCGCATCTAGTGCAATAAAATTGGTACCGTTAATTTTATTATTACCGAGAATCTATACCAGTGCCATTACAGAAACAGCCAGTTCATAACACTTTTATTAAATAATCTAACTTGTTCAATACAGACTTGTTCTGAATGCTGTATTACATACATCAAATGTGAATATAGGGCCAATATTTCCAATACGCAGATCTATGCGGATTTAGGGGGCAGGGGGCCCGCCCCCCCCCCCCTTTATGGGAAAATTTGGTTGCTTATATAGGGAATCACTGAAGCGTGAGTGGAGTGGCCCCCCTTAGGCAGTCAGTGGGCCCCCACTTATGAAAATTTCTAGATCCGCCAGTGATGCGGGCTGGCAATGATGTGAATATAGGGCCCATATTTCCAATACGGACTGGCAATGAATCCTGAATTACATGCACAATATATGTTTACATGTAATTCATGATTCATTGCCAGTCCGTATTGGAAATATTGGACCAGGCCGAAAAGCAATATAGATCACATACTTTATATGACAAGGACGACGTCACCAGTATGACTGACGCATGCCGTTTTGGTAGAATTAGGGCTGTTTTAATCGTATTATTTAATAAAATACAATACAATACAAGACATGAATATTAACATTTCACCTTTTGCATAACCTGAAACTACTATAGTAGTGTCAGACTAAATGTATCGGACAAAACACGTTGATTTAAACACAAATAGTCAAATATATATATATATATATATAGATTGCCTAACAATGTAATTTTAACACACTATTTAGTATGTAAATATAAGAATGTTTAAAATATTTACAAAATGATGAAAATAAACGCAATATTTCGCTAGACCAACTAGCTTTATCAAGAGATGGTTATTGAGCAGTTCTTTCATCAGCTGCGTTACTAAACAAAATTATACCATCTACTCTAATTCCAACTGTAAAACGGAGAACTCAATTTATATATTAACATGTGACACTTGTGGCATTCAGTATGTGGGAGAAACAATGGACAAATTTAATATTCGGCTCAATAACCATCGTTCATCGTATAAAACCAACAAAAACTGTCCTCTCACAAGACATCTTCGTTCAACGAAACATCCTTTTGATAATGTTACTTTCCAAATTATAGAAGTCAACACCGAGTGGGACACCACGGCGAGAAGGAGAAGAGAGAACTTTTGGATCCACCAACTCCACACTTTAGAACCTGATGGTCTTAACGAAAAAGACGAAAAAAGATACAGGAAAGATAAAGAATAATTTAAAACAAAGCATCGTCCTTTTTATCCCGTAATATTGGCCAATGGACGTTGCTAACTTCAACTACCAATTATGTATTTTTAAGGTAGCTAAATCCAATACAACATATACATTGAGCTGCAAAATTTTCTTATTTTCAAAGCAGCTTAATTCAATTGCTCATAGACATTGAACTGCAAAAATTTTCTTATTTTAAAGGCAGTTAAGTGCAACACAGACGTTGAGCTGCAAAAGTTTCTTATCATCTACATTTCACCTGGATAGATGCACGCTTGATAAAGCTAGTTGGTCTAGCGAAATATTGCGTTTATTTTCATCATTTTGTAAATATTTTAAACATTCTTTTATTTACATACTAAATAGTGTGTTAAAATTACATTGTTAGGCAATCTATAATTGTATTTGTGTAATTGAATTAATCTCTGTACCAGGCGCGTAGCTACGTTTACGTCAAAACGCCCGGGCGTACACTTGAATTCTGGTAAAAAAATTATTTTAATCTCAATAAATAAAAAGATCTGGGTTAAAGAACACCAGTCTTGTAAATCTTTCTTCAATAGCTTGTAATTATATTCTTAATATACATAAATGACCTCCCAGAGTACATCCAAGAGAGTAAAATCAGACTTTTCGCAGATGACAGTATAGTCTACCGACAAATTAAAACTCATAACGACTGCCTCTAGCTTCAAGAAGACATAGAAGCTGTCATACAATGGGAACAAGATTGGCTTATGTCTTTCCATCCGGACAAGTGTAACATCATGAATATAACAACAACAAATAATCCCATCCACTTTTATTACAACATATATGGACACATTTTATAATCGGTAAACATGCTAAATACTTAGGTATCACCATTTTAGCAGAACTAAAATGGAACACCTACATCCAACAAACCGCCGCAAAAGCAAATAAATCATTATGTTTCATCAGAAGAAACCTTAAAGTCCAATCGCAAACAATTAAAAGACCAAAGTTAGAATAATGTTGTTCTGTATGGGACCCATGTACAAACGAAAATATAAAACCACTAGAAAAAGTACGGAGACTGGCGACAAGATATGTCATTTTTGTGTGCAACAGACATCACAACACCAGCAGTGTGTCTGAGATGTTATAGACACCATGAACTGGCAAACATTACACGAACGCCGACTACGAATAAGACTTGTAATGTTCCACAAAATTGAACATGAAAATATAGCCATTCCATCGCATAATGTATTATAACAGAATCAGTCTACTACGAGATCCACCAATCTAACAGACAAATTCAATGAAAAAATAAAGACCGCTATAAATTTTCTTTTTTCTCTCAAATCATCAAAGACTGCATGGAACAAATTATCCTCTGAAATTACTATAAAACACTACTACAGAAAACTTCAAGGGTGCACCCACTCACGATGTGCTCTTTGATACTCACCCTCATCTGAAATAAACAGTTACTCATGTTTTTATATTAAACAAAAAAATAAAAATAAAAAATGAAATATTTAAAACTAAATAAAATTTTGAAAGTACATTTGTTTCATTTTTCAATACGGACTTATCTTTTAGCAATTAACAGACGGTCAATGATTATTATTTTTTAAAATGACGATTTTGAAAAATTCAGATATAGTCATGAAACCTGTAATGGACTGATAAATGGATTCAATTTTCAAGGGAAGCGATAATCCCAGGCAATAACCACGGTTCCATGGAACCCTTTACGAATCTTTATAATGAACCTAAACATCTATGGCATAGATGTTTAGGTGCTACTATGGCATAGATGTTTAGGTGCATTATAAAGATTCGTGCAAAATAATCATTTCATATCCATTAACGACAATTGCACAAAAAGGGGTTTTAATTGAGTAATTGCTTTACCCCCACGGTTCCCTTTAAACATATTTTAAAGTGACTGGTTTGGATATTTTCTCTAACACTAATGTCCCTTAGATTCCAGATCAACACAATGAATACATTAAACATAAAAGATTTTTTTTAAATAGTCCCGAAAATATGTTCAAAGTTGGGGCGTACACTTAAAAAAAGCCTAGCTACGCCACTGTGTACTGATTAATCCACACTCCCTTAGATTTGTATGTCATGTGCTGCTATTTATAGGCACTTATATAAGTACGTCTGAGTCAGTGACAACTCTACAACAGATGTATCCATCGGATCGCCATCAATGATGGTGATACATGGCTGTGTACATAATGTATATACAACTCGTCTAAACATCAACCCAACAATGTTAGATCTGTAAATTTGCTTTCGCAAATTTTTGGTTCTTCCCTCGCCGGGATTCGAACCCATGCTGCTGTGATATCGTGACACCAAATCGCCTGCACTGCAGCCGTCCCGCTAGACCACACGACCACCTGGGCTCTCAAAAAAAGAGCTTTCGCTGGCCGTGTGTTACCTTTCTTCGTCAGTTTTAATCTAGTTTTAATATATATATAAGAGACTCATTTATGTGTTTCTGTAGAAAGTTCAAAACATTCATATAATTATGATTAAGAGGGAAGATTATTCACACATTAGAAAGAAATTACTCAAAACATTTAATAACACAGAAGGGAATGAGAGAGAAAACAAATTATCTACTTCTATATAGAAATCTACCACACAACTATCTAAAATGTCTCTGCAGGTTTTGCACACAATAGTGAAACGGATATTGCCTATCATTTAGAATAACATATACTATAGGGGGGTTGGGGTAAGTGGTCACCTTAGGTAAAGAACTTCATAAGTCACCGTAAACTAGTTTTCAGAAATTTATGCGTATGTACCAATGCATAACACTTTTACCTGCCTACAAATGCAAGTTGATGGTAAATTTGGGCACTTCAGTAATTCCAGTACATGTTTATAGATATTTGTGATGACATAAAACAAACAAATGTGACCGCTTATCCCAATTATTAGGGCAAGTGGTCATATTTGTATAAATGTATATAAGTAAGTAAGTAAAACTTTATTTGGATTCGGCATATTGACAAACAATACAAACATAAGCTCTAATGAGCTTTTCACCGAATATAAAAACATATGCAATAACAAATAAAACAAGGCATGCAGCATGCAATAAATAATAAAAAGCAGCACCAAAAATTAACTCTAAGCAAATAGCATATACATGTATACATATATTATGAAGCACTAAAATTTTTTAAAATTTTCTGTTAAAAATTATTTTTTAAATAATTTATGATTTATAAAGTAAAAATTTCAAATCTTTCAAATCTTCCAAATCTGATCTTTTTCTAAAGCTTATATTGACTAGAACATTATGGTAATTGGGGACATTTTCTATATTGAGATCTCGGATAATTATGCCATTATTCAAAAAGTTAAAAAAAATATCAAGATTTTACAAATGAATCATGACATTAGTATATGTGCTGTCAGGTATGAATATCGGTATTAAAAGGTCTTCAGGAAAGAAGTGCTGTCAAGTATGGATATCGGCATTGAAAGGACTTCAGGAACGAAGTTATGTTAAGTATGGATATCATCATTGAAAGTCTTCACGGGAAAGAAATGCTGATTAGTGCTGTCAAGTATGGATATCGGCGTTGAAAGGCCTTCATGAACGAAGTACTGTTGGCTATCAGCATTGAAAGGTCTTTAGGATAGAAGTGCTGTCACGTATGGATGTCGGCATTGAAAGGTCTTCAGGGACGAAGTGCTGTCAAGTATGGATATCGGCATTGAAAGATCTTAAGGGTCTAAGTGATGTCAAGTGTGGATATCAGCATTGAAAGGTCTTCAGGATAGAAGTGCTGTCAACAATGGATATCAGCAGTGAAAGGTTTTCAGAAACGAAGTGCTGTCAACTATGGATATCAGCAGTGAAAGGTCTTCAGGATAGAAGTGCTGTCAAGTATGGATATAAGCATTGAAAGGTTTTCAGGATAGAAGTGCTGTCAACTATGGATATCAGCAGTGAAAGGTCTTCAGGTACGACGTGCTGTCAAGTATGGATATCAGCATTGAAAGGTCTTCAGGAACGAAGTGCTGTCAAGTATGGATATCAGCATTGAAAGGTCTTCAGGTACGAAGTGCTGTCAAATATGGATATCAGCATTGAAAGGTTTTCAGGAACGAAGTGCTGTCAAGTATGGATATCAGCATTGAAAGGTCTTCAGGGACGAAGTGCTGTCAAGTATTGATATCAGCATTGAAAGGTCTTCAGGTACGAAGTGATGTTAAGTATGGATATCATCATTGAAAGTCTTCACGGGAAAGAAATGCTGATTAGTGCTGTCAAGTATGGATATCGGCGTTGAAAGGCCTTCAGGAACGAAGTGCTGTTGGCTATCAGCATTGAAAGGTCTTTAGGGTCTAAGTGCTATCAAGTATGGATGTCGGCATTGAAAGGTCTTCAGGGACGAAGTGCTGTCAAGTATGGATATCGGCATTGAAAGATCTTAAGGGTCTAAGTGCTGTCAAGTGTGGATATCAGCATTGAAAGGTCTTCAGGATAGAAGTGCTGTCAAGTATGGATATCAGCAGTGACAGGTCTTCAGGATAGAAGTGCTGTCAAGTATGGATATAAGCATTGAAAGGTTTTCAGGATAGAAGTGCTGTCAACTATGGATATCAGCAGTGAAAGGTCTTCAGGATAGAAGTGCTGTCAAGTATAGATATAAGCATTGAAAGGTTTTCAGGAACGAAGTGCTGTCAAGTATGGATATAAGCATTGAAAGGTTTTCAGGATAGAAGTGCTGTCAACTATGGATATCAGCAGTGAAAGGTCTTCAGGGACGAAGTGCTGTCAAGTATGGATATCAGCATTGAAAGGTTTTCAGGGACGAAGTGCTGTCAAGTATGGATATCAGCATTGAAAGGTCTTCAGGTATGAAGTGCTGTCAAGTATGGATATCAGCATTGAAAGGTCTTCAGGTACGAAGTGCTGTCAAATATGGATATCGGCATTGAAAGATCTTCATACAGGTACGAAGTGCTGTCAAGTATTGATATCCGCATTGAAGGGTCTTCAGGAAAAATGTGCTATAAGTATTGATATCAAATTAAAAAAAATTGAACTATTTACGTTTTCATGAAAATTGGTACACATAGTCTTCTATCGTAATCAAACCAAATGACATTTAAAAAAAGAGGGATCCATGAATTCGTTTTCAAGTTAAATCAGTTTGAATGATAAAAATCAGCCGAAAACTGCATCTTTTTCCGATAAGTCAGCGTCAAACTCCGTACAGTGATCGTTTCCGTTCCGGAACTTTTTTCCTTTACTCCATACTGGAAACTGTTAAGAACTTTTTTTAGATGGTGACGTTCCCTTGTCCCATGGTGCTTATGAATGAATGAATGAATCTTTATTGCAGAAGCATAGACATGCTATGGCAAAATTAACAACATATTTTACATAATATGAAACATGAATAGACAACAGAGAACAATAGAATAATACAATGACATGACATATAAAGTTATGAGACTATATTTGATCGAATATTCCATGCAGCTCTTACATAAATACATAATTTAATCGTAAGAGACTTACTAGAAGCTTGTAGTATATTTAATAATTTGCGATCATTAGGCCAAGAACTAAAATACCTCAGTAAATATTGGGTTCGTACAGATCTATAAGCTGGACAAAAAAGAACAAAATGATATTCATCTTCAACATTTAATGATTTAAATACAAGTATTGCCTTTTGGCATTCAATACCAAAAGGCAATACTTGTATTTAAATCATTAAATGGTATGGTTCCTAACTATTTACAAGAAAATTTTCATTTTACTGATAATCAAAATTATAACTTACGTTCAACTGATAAAAAACTATTAAATCTTCCGAAACCAAAAACAAATTTTTTAAAGAAAACATTTACATATTCAGGTTCTCAACTATGGAACAGTTTACCAAATGAAATAAAAATGAGTAATACACTTGTATCTTTTAATACAAAATGTTACAAATTTTTCATCAATTGTGCAAATTAATATGCTTTTTCATTATTATTTAAATACAATTGTATATTGTGTATAATATAACTTTATAATACTCTATGTGCTTATAAATATGAATGTTATTATTATTTTGAGGACTCTCAGGAAGATTAGATTTAACTAATGGGATCATCCTCTTGAAATAATAAAAGATTATTTATTTATTTATTTATTTATTTAACAACACACATTTTACAACATTCACATAAACGATTTTCTCTAGGAATATTATTGTAACGACCTACTTCAATATTCAACTTAAATGTTCCACTACGTAATTTTGTTAATTAACATACTAACATTATTGCTATAAGAAAGATAATTTTCAATATAAAAAGTTAATTTAAATCTACAATAAAATGACAGTTTACTACATTCCTGAATAGTAGTTGACCAATTCTCTAAGTATTGATCTTTCAAATTGATACAAGTTTTAATAGTATTTTATACATATTGTGGTAGCATCTTGGTTTAGCCATACATAGTTTAACCCAAGATCATATAATATATCTCGTATATTTTAGGCCCAGTTTACATAACCATTGATAGCATCGTCATCCAAGAGTTTATACACATCATACATGTGCTCGACGTTTTTGAGTATGTTAAAACTTTCCGTTGTAATGTAATAATACACCAAGGTACACATATGAATTAACAACTTGCAGTTCCTTTTTATCATAGTAAAAATTAGTGTCTACTGGTCTAAATCCATTTCTAAATACCACTACTTTGGTTTTATCAGTGTTTACTTCGATATTCCATTTATTGCAGTAAAGTAAAAGTTTATCAAATAAGTGTTGCAGAACAGTTGGTGTGTTTCCAAATAAAACGGTGTCGTCAGCAAAAAGTATTAAATATATAAGAATTCCATTCAAAGATATGACATCTTCGTTTACATCAGTGGAGATATCTTGAATAATGTCATTTATAAAAAAAAAGTAAGGGAGATAACGGCTCGCCTTGTTTTACACCAAGAATGTTATCAAAAGCCTCTGATAGCACTCCACCAGACCGCACACGTAAACGCACAGATGAATAGATAGAATTTACCATTGATACGAATTTACTGCTAACTTTTTGATAATAATAAGAACTACTCAATCCCTTTCTTCCTCACAAATGTTTAATTTTTTCATCTATCAATATAATATAAAAAAATATCAATTTCTTTCTTCCTGTATATTAAAAAAAATATTTTAAAATGCATATTTCTTTATATCTAATTTAAAAAAAAATGTGTTCTTGTCGCTAAATTATGGTGGCCGGATGCGGCCATTTCGCCTTTTCGCGTTTTCGTGTTTTCTCCTTTCACTTTCACGCGAAATCGAGAAAGCGAGAAAGTGAAATCGAGAAATCGAGAAATCGGGAAATCGGGAAATCGAGAAATCGAGAAAGAGAAATCGAGGAATCGAGAAATAGAGAAATCGGGAAGTCGAGAAATCGAGAAAGCGAGAAATCGGGAAATCGGGAAGTCAATAAATCGAGAAAGCGAAAAGGCGAAATCGAGAAATCTATTTCATTTCCTGTTTTCGTTTTCGCGTTTTTGCTTTCTTTATTTCTCGATTTCGCGTTTTTGCTTTCTCGATTTCCCAATTTCCCGATTTTTCGATTTCTCGATTTCCCGATTTCCCGATTTCTCGATTTCGCGTGAAAGTGAAAGGAGAAAAGGCGAAATGGCCGCATCCGGCCACCATAATTTATCGACAAGAAAACATTTTTTTTTAAATTAGATATAAAGAAATATGCATTTAAAATTTTTTTTTTTAATATACGGGAAGAAAGAAATTGATAATTTTTTTTATTATATTGATAGATGAAGAAATTAAACATTTGTGAGGAAGAAAGGGATTGTGTAGTTATTATTATATTGATAGGTGAAGAAATTAAACATTTGTATAAAGGAAGAAAGGAATAGTAGTTTTTATTAAATATAAAGAATATGTTTAAGATAATGTACTATATCTGTTTTCAGCAAAGTCAAAGTATGAACAAACGAATGGAGATAAATATAGAGTAGGCATTATAGAATATACTCTCTTGATTCATTTGCTTAATGCTATGCTCTAGCTGTACTCTTGTTATGTCAATGCGATGCTTTATTTATAGTCAAGGACGTATATTATGTTAGTTATACGTCCTTGCTTCGCCCTAAGGTACACACAATGTGGAACATCAAATGAGATTAACGAGGCGCGTGTCCCTTGATTTATTGCTACAATAACATCCAATTAACACCTTCAACTTTGTACACGCGTCAGACTATACAATCATGGTAAATAATCACCTGTTGAAAACTCAAGATTGTCATTAACTTCCTTTAATCTTCAATCAATATGCATAAACACGACAAATATCGTTAAATGATGCAATACACAAAATAAAATGATGAAAAATATTCACATTTTAATTTTGTATCCTCTTGCTTGATTTCAGTTCTTTGTATTTCACAATTTGTGTCTGTATTTTCTGGACAATGATGCACAAATAATGCATTTTGCAAGTTTATAATATATATTGTACAAAGAGAGTTTTAAAAAACAAATTATAAGATAAATATATTATTTTTCTAAAACACAAGTAAAAGTAATATCATAATACGACATGTTAAACGTAATACTTGCTGTTATATATAATAAATAATAAAATATCATGTAAATAAATGTAGCAATTAGATCTATGTTTCATTTTTTTTTCTATCAATATTAACTTTCTTGTCACTAAAACTGTTTTCTTTTGCATATTCTTATAATTTAATTTTGGATGTAACGCGTCTTCTGGATGGCTGACGTTATTTTGTTATGAGCCCATAGACATAATTTAGTCATGTGACCGTGACGTCATCAACGTTTTTTCATGGTTTTCTACGGCTTAAAATTGAATTTAGAATTAAATTATAAGAAATGACTGTAATATTTTTTCTGTCTATTCGAAATAACATAAAAAATGTGGTGCACACTGTTAAATAACCCGCTACGCGCGTTATTCAGTGTGCATCAAATTTTTTATGTTATTTCTTCATAGACAGAAAAAAATATTACAGTCATTCCTTATTTATTTGGAAAAAGTAATTCTAATAAAAAAAATGTTTTCTTTTCGCTAAATAGTTTTTTGTCGCTTCTTGTCGCTAATTAGTGAGACCGATTTTAAGCGATATTTTCAAGTTTAAAAGGGTCGAGGTGACCATACGTCGTTCTAAACGTTTACATGATGTAGAGAAAAGCTAGAAGTTTAATCTACATTTTTGAAGATTGAATTAATTCACGTTATTCTGAGAAACCCATCAGTTTGTAAAAACTCTAAATATTTTCGATAGCTCCTCTCCTCTCCGTTAACATTTGTACAATCTTTAAAAAGAAGTGGACAAAAATTCTAGCTTTCATGATGTAAAGTAAAATTTGATTGGTCAATATTTATAGTAAATTTTACAAAATTTTAGTCTTTTTGGTGAATTTTCGGGTTTTATGGAAATATTATGAATTTAGAATATTCTATTTCTGATAGAAATACATAAAATTTATGCCAATTATCTTTACTTTTTGACGTGACCGATAATTTTCCGTTAAAATTCAGAATTACGTCAAAGTACCCGATTGGCCAATGAAATCATCTCTTACACAAGGTCAGGCAATGATTCACAGACTGAGGCCGGCATTTTGATTTTCATTGAAAGTTATTTTATACATTTTAAATCATCAAATGGAAAAAGTGACTGAAAATCTTGAACAAAAGGGTAGATCCCAACAGTTCAAAAATAAAGGAAAGGATGCTGAGGTAAGATTTTCGGTTGACAGATTTCAAATGTCGGAATGTGATCCTTATTTTTCTACTGTCCCCTATTATTTTAAAAACATGTGCTTTTTGCAAAAATCATTAATCAGTGCATGCAAATTATTCCTACATGCCCTAATCACGACTAGACTAGATAAACAAAAAAAAATATACATTAGGTTTTCATATTTTATTTTGTTATCCAAACTCAACTTCCTTCTTTTCAGATTTTGGTGTACATGTCTTGCAGAGATAAACATGATATACTAACTAGGAGTTTCCTTTTCCTTATGAAAAAAAATCTGTTCACTATCATGCTTTGGTTCAAGGGTTATTTATTCAGATGTAATGTGGGTTTGTGGTTTAGGTGTTACGACCGATACACCTTGTCGCTAATCCCGGCTGACCCGGCCGCTTAAACTTTTGACACATACAACAATCACTTTTCCATTGTGGCATCAGATATTTTGTTTTATGACGTCAAAACTTGACGGGAACCTGTGTGATATCCAGAAATGGCGGGCAAATAGCGATAAGGTGTTTGGCTACAATGCTGAAGGTTCAGGGTTCAACATTGACTCAGGACGCTTGAAATAAGAAGTGTAATTTTAAGTTTCACCCTGCTTTGTATAGGACATCAATCAATCTTATGATACTCTTTGGTTTGTCTGTTGCTGCAGATCAGCTTTGGCTTCCTTCATGATCAGACATTCAGGTGTCCTAGCACTCCCTGTGTGTTGGGGTAGGGATTGTCTTTGTAAATATTGTTGTAAATATGTAAGTACCACATCTCCACTAATCCCAATAGACAACTTTCGAGTTCGATGCATTTCCATCAAAAACTGCACCATATAAAAAAGAAGATGTGGTTTGACTGCCAATGAGACAACTGTCAACAAGAGACCAAAATGACACAGACATTAACAACTATAGGTCAACGTACGGCCTTCAACAATGAGCAAGGCCCATACCGCATAGTCAGCTATAAAAGGCCCTGATATGACAATGTCAAACTATTCAAACGAGAAAACTAACGGCCTTATTTATATAAAAAAATGAATGAAAAACAAACATGTAACACATAAACAAACGACAACCACTGAATTACAGGCTCCTGACTTGGAACAGGCACATACATAAATAATGTGACAATCACTAAGATGCTTGATGAACATTAATAGTGCAGGGATACAGGCGTTCCCCCCTATCTAATATATGAAATCATAAAGGCATGCATAATTGACGAGTTTTTTCCAGTGTTGGATGAACTCGAAAGTGGTCTATTGGGAATGTGAATTGATACCACTGTACTGTGACTACCCTCACAGTTTTGAGGGGTGTTCCAGATAATGGAGGGATCTACAAATACATTATTACCATATAGAAATTCTAGGATGTTCAATTACTGTAACTTTAATAAGTTAAGATTAAATTTACGGTGTCTATCCTAAGTCACAGCAGTTCCATGCAGTAAACTAACAGCAGATATATTGTTTGATTGATTAGATCCTGCACAGCATTTCTTTGCTAAGTAATCATTCATACTCAACAAGTTATAGTTTAGGAATACAATACTATGGTGTCAGATTAATCTAGAATAAACAAAGGATTATTAAAAATTAATGAATCTATTTGACATGGTCGGTGGAATTACGTAGTGAAAATTAACACCATGGAAAGGGAGTTCAGAGCAAATTTCAAATGTGGGGTGTTACAGCCCTTTAAATAAGGCTAGTGAGGACACGGTAACTAAAATAATTACACTGGTACCAAAAAAAAAAAAATGTAAGATCATATATGTAACCGATTCTCTACAAGTTATATGATGGGATTCACCAGGAATGTGATACTAATCTTAAAATATTATAAGATATAAATTCTTATGTTTTAATGTACTTGAAGAAAAGAGTTGGTCAAGAAACCAGAGTGTGTTGTCTCTTTTTACATCTTATGGTGAAAAATATGGACCAAGCCTCAGCTGGCAATTGCCGGCATTGGGTTCAATGAAGGCAAAATAATTTCTACACTACATGTATAAGTCTATATTCAATGTTATCAATCTGCTATTGACTTGAAGACCATATACATATGAATACAAATTTGAAAGCTCAGATTTTCACATTGTAATCTGTGTGAACCTCCTTTAATATAATGTACATGTAGCTAATTTGTTTTTATTGTAGGAAATGCGTAGAAGAAGAACTGAAGTTACCATCGAATTAAGAAAGGTATCTGTACTATTACTTTTTTCAAGATCATAATTGATGTTATATAAGCTGAATTTAACTGCAACATTTAAAACCAAATTCAGAGCACTGAAAAAAATTTTAATTTAAAAATATTGGCTGATGATCAAATTTCCAGAACAGAGAGTGAAATGAAGTGATGTCAGATCCTCGTTAGCAAAACCTTGACATTACCATAGGACTGTATTTTAATCAGATTGGTTTGTTGAATACATGTTCTTATATTGGGGTATTATTATTGTAAGCAAAAGCTCACAATTGCACTTGTTTTGTTCAAGATAAGTAATTGAAAAATATCTGACCTGACTCTGGCACTTCCTACTATACATCATTTTATTGCAACCTTATCACTCTAAATACCTGAATTGACTCTGACTTGAATCTCACTTATATCATTGTATTGCAGAACAAAAGAGAGCAACATGTTCTGAAAAGGAGAAATGTACCTGCCCAGGATAGTACAGATTCTGATGAGATTGAAAAATTACCAAATCAGTCATTAAAGACTATTGTTGAGAATGCTGCCAGTGAAGAACCAAATGTCCAACTGAGTGCTGTTCAAGCAGCAAGGTATCTAACCAAAAATAATCTGTGGCAAACGGTTCACAAAGCCTTCAGGCCTTAGATCATATCTAAATATTGAACGACAAGATCTCAAATGAAGTTTTTTTGAAGATATAAATTCCAAATTTCAAAGATAATTTAAACAAGAATATAATTTTACCTTATACACTGTATTGTGGAACTTTTTTTTGTGTATATTTTAAATATTTTAATGATCCAATAAAAATTAAAACAAAGCTTACAATTATTTTTTTACAGGAAATTACTTTCAAGTGACAGAAATCCACCAATAGACGATTTGATTTCATCCGGAATTTTACCAATACTTGTTAATTGTTTATTGAAAGATGATCTGTAAGTTGGTAAACAATATCTGTTATATGGCAATCTACGCATCAAATTACATTACTGATCTTTACTTTATATCATAAAATAGATCTCAGATACTATAAATAATGGGTCAACTTTTTTTAATGTATGGAATGAATTTAAGGTATACATGTCTGACTGGCATGGATCATCTTATTCTTACCTTGACCTCAATTTCATGGTTTCTTGGTCAAAGTTAAGTTTCCTGTCAAGTCTGATTCCGACATACTATAAGCAGTAGGTCAGCTATATAAAAATAAGCAGATGTGGTATGATTGCCAATGAGACAACTATCCATCTAAGCTCAAATGAAGTGGATGTAAGTAGTTAAGGCAACTATACAGCACGAAGAACAATGAGAAAAACCTATAACATATAGTTTGCTATAAAAGGCCCTAGCATGAATAATATGTAACTTTTCAATGGAGAAAACTAACAGCCAATTTTATAACAAAACAATTCATGAAAAAAACAAATGAACCATCGACAACCACTGAACTGCATCAGGGCCGTAACTAGCCTCTTTTAAAAGTGAGGCAAAATATATTTGCAGAGCGGAGCGAGGCGAAAAATTTTGGGCGAGGGGTTTGGGGGCCGCTTAAGACCCCTAGAAGCTCTGAGAAAAATAACGCAAAATCGTGCATTCTGAGCGTTTCCCAGACTCTTTCTTGCATTGAAACGGCTTAATTAATTTTTAGATATTTTTTTCGACAATCAGGTCCCAAAGCAAAAACAAAGATTCATTGTAATTTATGACTTTTAGGTATTAGAGACAACATTAAAAGACCGATATGTAGGATAAAGCAAAAATCGTAATTCTCATAATTATTAATACCATCTGGCAAGTATCAAGATGAAGAGCAGGAACACAAACTTTGACCATTGATTATTTGTATTGTTTCTATATATTGACTTTGTGTACGATTATGTCCCAATACTCCTTTATTGAAAACAACTTTTTGTTTCATTTTTTTTGAAATTTTTTACATGAGGCATTTGCCTCATTTGCCTCAATGTAGTTACGGCCCTGTGCATGCACTTAAATAATATGACCGGGTTAAACATGTTCTAAGTGAGTGCTTAACCCTTCCCTTTCCCGAGACAATGATGTAACAGCACAACACAAGAACTAATTATGTAAATCAGTTGATAAAGGTTTAACTGATCAGATCGATACTAAAAAAAAAATTAGCCAAAAACACAGACAGGATGAGGCAGGATATATATCCATCCCTCATCCTACAAACAACAACAATTAAAAGATCTTAATGAACCTGAGAGTACTCACAGTTACTGACAGCTAGTTTAAAGCCAATAGCAACTAATAAAGAAATTATCATGTATCCAAGACTAAAATGAAAAATCGATACACATCCAACATCCAATAGATTAAGGGTAAAGAAAAACATGACCTTGTGCAATGCCAAAATATGGGTATTGACAGATTGTCGTTCTTAATTTTCTTTCCTTTCTATTAAGTGTTCACATGATAATGCTTTTTTGTCAGTGTAATTCTTTGGAAAATCTTTCAATT
The DNA here is from genome assembly GCF_963676685.1 of Mytilus edulis. NCBI lineage: Eukaryota > Metazoa > Mollusca > Bivalvia > Mytilida > Mytilidae > Mytilus > Mytilus edulis. The sequence continues at coordinate 105,492,061 of NC_092346.1, forward strand.
TCTTGCACACAGTCGCTAAAAAACAAGCTTGGTGATTTATTAGTAAAATTCATTTAAAAAAAATATTTTGGCAAAATATATAAAAAATTGTGTGATCCCTTATTACTTTAACATGTTTAAAGTTTACTAGGATTACTGTACCAAAGTAAGTTTTAACAAACCATTTCTTTGATGTTTTCAGTCCATCTTTGCAGTTTGAAGCAGCATGGGCTCTCACAAACATAGCATCAGGAACATCACGGCAGACTCAAGCTGTAGTAAATGCTGGTAGGTATCAGCACATACAAATAGTCAAGTTTTTGTAATCAATATTATTTAAGAGATAAATGTTTTTAACGAAATTGAAATCTTGATGGTATAAATGGGTTTTTGAAATGTGACATTGTGCAGATGTTAATAGGGATCGTTAATTAACATCATTCATAATTCAGTTACTCTACCTCGATATGGCTAAGGTTAAACAAACTATGATTTTGTTCATGTTTATTATCGTGCAGTGACTGCTGGAAATATCATCTGTACAAATCTAAATGAACTTTTGTTTTCTTATCCATATCCAGGGTTTCCCCTTGGTCAAGTACTTTTTTCGCCACCTCTCTCGCCAAAACAATATAATTTTCGCCACTTTATTATTTTTTTCGCCAAGTAACACAGATATATTTTATATTTTTCTTTTAAAAATTTCCTTTTTTTCCTAGCCCCCCCCCCCCCTAAATAAGAAGTGGTTTTTACAACAAAACAAAACATTTTATCACTTGAAATTGATCCATCGTGTAAGGTGTAGTCATTACATTGAAGGGTTACTCTCATGCCAACCTTTTGAATAGATTTCTTCATAACGACAGTTTTCTTTTCTAGATCATCGTAAACATGGTAAATAAGTAAAACTATATGCTTGAAACACGTTGGTCACTGAAACGACTTTAAAGGACCCACTCAAATCAATTATCTATATGAAATTTAAATGATAAAGTTTTAAATCAGAGACCTTTCTTGCTTTTGAACATTTTTCGTCATAACAACAGTTTTCTTTTCTGGACTATCATTAAAAGAAGGAGAGGAAGCGTAAACATTTTGTTTCAAACACGTGCGTCGCGAAGTGGTTAATAAATCTCTTTTGTGACATTTGACAGAAGCCATTTAACCATATCATTTTGTCATATCATACAATCAACACCTGGTTATTATTTAGTCCTTTGATGTCTATAGCTATAAATGCAATCAGCTGATTATTGATTTTCTGTCAAAATCTTAACGAGTTCAAGGTGAATTCCGAGTATTGTCTGATCGGTAAAATCAGAGAAACCCGAAAAAAGTAAATAAACAAGATGGCTGAAAATAAATCGTTATATATATTTCTTTCGCCAAATTATTTCGCCAATGACGAATTTTAATCGCCACAATCATTATTTTTTCGCAAATTGCGAAAATGGCGACCGCCAGCGGAAACCCTGTCCATATCATGGCACCATATCATTATTTAGGAATTAAAAGTTGAAAATATATATTCATATAGAGTTAGCCACATTGAAGTTTTTAATAATGTTTTTTCTATGCTCTCAGCTCAAAGGGTCAAACATAACAAATAAATTAGACATCATAAAAAGATTAAGTCAAAGTTAGTGAACCCTTTGACCTCAAGTCAACATGTATAATATATAACAATAGCAGTCTACAGTGAACCCTTTGACCAAATGTCAACATATTTAACAATAGCAAAGTGTTGGTGCAATACGTCAAGCTCTAAATTAACTTGAAAAACACTTTAACCTTTTTTATTAAAATTTTCATTTGATGAAATTTGTTAGCCATGATAATGTTCATTAGTCAGATACTGCATATGAACTTGTGTGGTTTAGAAAAGACTTTGCCGATACTTGCAAAAAAAAATTTAGTGTTCGATCAAATTTACTTCTGTACTTTTTGAAGATTCATACAGGTCATATATTGGGGCTATTGAGCTATCTGTTAAAAGTAAGAAGAATAATTATTTTGAAAAATTTGCAAAAATCCTAGTATCTTAAAAAATGTTCTCACTGATCTATGTTTATTTCAGGTGCAGTTCCATTATTTCTAAGACTTTTATCATCACCCCACCAAAATGTATGTGAACAGGCTGTATGGGCTTTAGGAAATATAATAGGTAATATACTACTTCCATCAGTGTTAAATATGATATTCAAAACAAGAAAACTTACAAAAAAGATGTACCTTACTTATATGATAAAAAATTCTATTGGGTTATTCTTACCATGATAAATAAAAAAAAATGGTTAATTTTTCATTGAAATGCAAGGAATGGCAAATAAACCTTTAAATAAACTTATGAGCAATGAATAAGTCAAAATCAGTTGAATAGCTGTTTGAGCTTTTTGATATGTACATGAGAAAGCAATCAAAATGATGTCACAACTTATATTAACAAAATAGCAATGTGCAGGTTAGAAATTCATGGAATAACGAGGAAACAGTTTTAAAAAGTCGTCTATCAGTATTACAGAGGTTTGTCTTTGCTAATGGCACTTATTTAGCCATCAATATTTTACTTAATGAGTAAACCTTGGTTGTACATACAAGACATTCAAAGATCTAAACTAATTCTCTAACACAATTGTCAAATTAACTTTCCTTAAGAAAAAAACAAGGACAAAAATAAAATTTAAATGGCAAGACTGCAAAAATAATCACTTTAAATTTAAATTCTTGAATATATTATATCAAAAGTCTTCCAAGAGACAATCTATACAATTTATTATTACAGGGGATGGTCCTGAATGTAGAGATTATGTGATAAAAGAAGGAGCTGTGAAGCCATTACTGGCCTTTATAAATCCTAGTATTCCGTTACCTTTCCTCAGAAACGTAGCATGGGTTATTGTTAATTTATGTAGAAATAAAGAGCCACCTCCACCATTGGAAACTATACAAGAAATTTTACCTGCTTTGAACCAGTTAATACATCACACAGATATAAATGTAAGTATTTTAACATTCTTTAATGACTTTCTTTAAATGTGTTGAGTATATATCTGAAGGTAAAATATTTTTTTGTATACTGATTTGCAACCCACTGATTTGTCCGAGCTGTACCAAAAATACCTCTATGTTGTATACTTTTTATATGACTGCAAAGTTTTTGCAGTTGTCATAGTAGTATGATGTCGTTCCCTTATCAAACACATTTGGTATCCAGACAACAACTTCAGACTAATAGTCATCTATGACACTAAACCATGACCTAATTTACATTGGTCAAAAGTCAGCATTATGTTTCATTGTTACATCTGTTTCTCAGATACTATAAGCAATATGTTAACTATGTGAAGATATGATTGTAAGGGGGTACATGTTCATCTGACAGCGATGATACAAAAATAATATTTTTGTTATACTTTTTTTCTTCTTCTGGAAGATAAATATTCAATCATAAACAGTTGTTTTTATGAGTAAAAAGAATAACTTACTTTGGTATGTAGAATAATTACAAGGTAGTGATAAGGTCTGTTTCTCAGATACTATCAGCAAAATGTAAACCATATTTGTTATAAAAAAGAAGTTGGCATTGTCCTTACATTTAACAGATGTTTAATTGTAAACAAACATTATAATGATCATATGTTATTTTTCTTCTTCAGATTTTAGTTGATACAGTATGGGCATTATCATATTTAACAGATGGTGGTAACGAACAGATACAGATGGTGATAGATTCAAGTGTTGTCCCGTTTTTAGTTCCTTTATTAAGTCATCCTGATGTAAAAGTACAGGTAACTTAAAATTCACCAAAAACTTATTTTTTACTTGTTTAGATATACTTAGTAAACTTGATTACATTATCAGGACAAGGTTCACTTTTGGGAAGTTACCCAAAATACGTTCCAAAATTTACTGTTACTAACATGTACCATGGTAAGATTGAATCCCTTGACAAAAAATAGATTGCAGCAAAATCAATTTATGAAAAAATTGTACCAGTACTGACGTATAAAGTAATGCAGGGTCATAACTGCTGTATGTATTATTTGATGTGCAGGAGTATCTCAAAATTTAAATCTAAATTGATGGTAGCCGTTTCTAAAGTTTTTAAAGATGAAGAAATTAACTGAACTTAATCACTAGTCCCTTAGTAGACAGAAACTGCTTTCAAGGACTACAATGCTTTGATTTTAGGAGGTAGTGGCTTTTATCTAAATTAGATTTCAATTCTTTAACTTGTACTTTGCTTTGAACATTGGTGATCAAAATAAAATTATATGAGACAACATTCAAAACATATACTGGAAAATGTGTATGGGTTTTGCTCATTGTTGAAGATCATTCTGTATCCTAGTTGTTTATATCCCTCATTCTGGTTTATAGTTGTCGCATTGGCAATCTTACCACATCTCCAAATGTTAGTAATAAATCTAATGAAGAAACTAGTAATGTTTTAGGACTGTTATATTCACAGATAAACGCTACATATTCTCATAGTGCACATTATTATACCCCACGCAACGAAGTTGCGGAGGGTATAATGTTTTTGACCCTTCCGTCCGTCAGTCCGTCCGTCCGTCAGTCCTGTTTTTTGTCATCGCAACTCCTCTCAAACCACACAACAGAATTTCACGAAACCTTTTCAGATAATAAGGACATACTATGTAGTTGTGCATATCGACGGGAAATTGCGATTCAATTTTTTTTCTAGGAGTTACGCCCCTTTGAACTTATTTACTTTAATGTACTACTGCAACAGTTTGTCATCGCAACTCCTCTCAAACCACACAACAGAATTTCACGAAACCTTTTCAGATAATAAGGACATACTATGTAGTTGTGCATATCGATGGGAAATTGCGATTCAATTTTTATGCCCCACCTACGATAGTAGAGGGGCATTATGTTTTCTGGTCTGTGCGTCCGTTCGTCCGTCCGTTCGTTCGTCTGTCTGACCCGCTTCAGGTTAAAGTTTTTGGTCGAGGTAGTTTTTGATGAAGTTGAAGTCCAATCGACTTCAAACTTGGTACACATGTTCCCTATGATATGATCTTTCTAATTTTAATGCCAAATTAGAGATTTTACCCCAATTTCACGGTCCACTGAACATAGAAAAATGATAGTGCGAGTGGGGCATTCGTGTACTGAGGACACATTCTTGTTTTTCTAGGAGTTATGCCCCTTTCAACTTATTTACTTTAATGTACTACTGCAACAGTTTGTCATCGCAACTCCTCTCAAACCACACAACAGAATTTCACGAAACCTTTTCAGATAATAAGGACATACTACGTAGATGTGCATATCAACAGGAAATTACGATTCAATTTTTTTTCTAGGAGTTATGCTCCTTTGAACTTATTTGCTTCAATGTACTTCTGCAACAGTTTGTCATCACAACTCCTCTGAAAACACACAACAGAATTTCATGAAATTTTGTAGATAATAAGGACATACTATGTAGATGTGTATATTGACAGGAATTTATTATTCAGTATTTTTTCTTATACTTATTTAATTTCTCCAATGACAATGTGGGGACGTGGGGTATGTGAGCGTGCTCACTAAGGTTCTTTAATTGCTTTATGTATGACCTTCAAAATAATATATGCAAGGTTTTTTTTATAGATAGAATTTTACATTGGAAGAAGTAATATTTACTTTTCTGTGTATGTGATGTTTATTAATTTATGATATTTTGTTTACAGACAGCAGCACTTAGAGCTGTGGGTAATATTGTAACTGGTACGGATGAACAGACTCAAATAGTATTATCATGTGATGCTCTGTCACATTTCCCGTCGTTACTCACTCATCCTAAAGAAAAAATCAATAAGGTAAGTCTTCCTCTGATCACTGATACACAAATTTTAGTCAGGTTAAGTCTGCACACAGTTAACCTTACAGGGTTCCTTGCATAATTAAAACTTGTATCTAAAAGAATCTTATTGACACATTTAGACACCAGTACACTCATCTTTGTAGGAAATTTCTGTGATTTGTTGGGAAAATTCAGACAGTAAATTGTGTTATGTAACGCATGGACATTTGTGATTTTTATGTAAACGACATAACACTACAGGACTACACAAAATGAGAATCAGTTTTCTGCAGTATATGAAAAACTTGAGGGAACTCGGACCACAGCATATTAAGTTAGACACTGAGCCTGGTTAAGTAAGATGGTAAACAGAACAAAATTAAAAACTTGTAAATACCTCGATTGTTACTTCTAATTATAGGAAGCAGTATGGTTTTTATCAAACATCACAGCTGGAAACCAGACACAAGTTCAAGCTGTTATAGATGCTGGATTAATTCCATTAATAATTCATCATTTAGTTAGGGTAAGATACCAAATCTTTATTGTTTAAATCTTATGGTATGACTGACCCTTCTTAAGCTTTACTACTACCATCTTGCCCATTATGTATAGGACTTTGTACCTACATCTGCTGTTATTTATAATTATTGTCCTTCCCTTCACACCCTGCTCAGTTGCTCCATAATTCATTAGACTTTGAGACGAGAAGAGACATTATCAGAGACGTCACAATGACTGAGGAGAAGTTATTAGGGAAGTTGCAATGTGAGAGGAGAATTTATCAAGCTTGCTTTCGTCAAGCGTAAAACTGTTTTAGGGAGGGAAAAACGACCAGTTAAAGAATGATAAACAGATAATCGGGATTTCTTCATATAGATATTGTAAAGAATTGATAAATTCAGACAACAGCCTTTTTTTGTTGAAAATCGCAATGACAAAAGTCTAACAAGTTTTAGCTTTCTGAAAAGCTATGGACTGCTTCGCTCTACCAACAAATCGAAGTTTTTAACAACCTTTACCCTAATTTAAGGTAGAAATATGTGTGCATGTGGTTTTTGTTGAGCCTGCAACTTTTGTTGCCGAAAGCTCGACATAGGGATAATGATCCAGCAGCGGCGTTAGCTAATTTCTTAAAAGTTTTATATTTTAGAAGGTGGAAGACCTGGATGCTTCATACTTTGTTAAAGATGCTTCATGTTACGAAGTTTCTGTCCGTCATATGTCCATTGTCCTTGACCTCATTTTAATGGTTCAGTGACCACTTGAAAAAAAAGTTCAGATTTTTTGTAATGTTAAATTCTCTCTGATGATAAGTAATAGGATAACTATATTTGGTATGTGCGTACCTTGCAAGGTCCTCATGCCCGTAAGACAGTTTTCACTTGACCTGGACCTCATTTCATGGATCAGTGAACAAGATTAAGTTTTGGTGGTCAAGTCCATATCTCAGATACTATAAGCAATAGGTTTAGTATATTTAGTGTATGGAAGGATTGTAAGGTGTACATGTCCAACTGGCAGGTGTCATCTGACCTTGACCTCATTTTCATGGTTCAGTGGTTATAGTTAAGTTTTTGTGTTTTGGTCTGTTTTTCTCTTACTTTATGCCATAGGTCAACTATATTGGGTGTATGGAAATGTTTTGTGATCTATATGTCAGTCGCGTATGTTTTATTTGACCTTGACCTCATTTTCACGGTTCATTGCTCAGTTTTAAGTTTTTGTGTTTTGGTCTGTTTTTCTTAAACTATAAGCAATAGGTCAACTATATTTGTTGTAAGGAAGAATTGTTAAAATGTCTGCCTGGCATGGTTCATCTGACCTTGACCTCATTTTCATGGTTCATTGGTCTATGTTTACTTATCTTGGTAAATGTTAAGTTTATGAGACAATTGTAATAAAGCTTTATATTTAGGACTATCAACATAATATCAATGATTAGTAAAGAAGGTGAGACATTTCAGCGTGTGCACTCTTGTTTATAAGTATTGAAAATGTTTTAGATATTGATTGATGAAAAATGAATGTACTTTAAGAGTGTGCGTTTTACATCCATGCTTTTAACCCTTTCAACGCTATACACGGCATATGCCACGATGACATACGCCGTCCGCCACTGCTATTCGCGGCATATGCCGCGATGACAACGGATTTTTCATAAGGACTCTTAAACCATTCGGTTTTCATTCGGGTCCTCTCTAATTTTTCCTTGTATGAATCGAGGATTTGCAAGGTCTCATTTGCGCTTGAAATCCCGGCAATTTTTATTGTAAAATCATGCAGTAGAAGGAAAATTGAAGGAAAATAAAAACAAATATTTTGACAAATGCAAATGGCGGAAATCGGAAACGAAGCTGTAAATATGGAAATATTTCAGCATTTCTATGGCGAAACTGACGACGAGGATTAGCCATGATTACATAATACGTTGTGTATGGTGCAATACGCTACGGAATCGAGCAATTGGTGTCTTCTTTATTATATGGCAGATAAAAAAACAAAATAGATGAAGACTAAAAGTAGTTTTTATTCAAAATTCAACACAAATGTAATAAATTACACCTTTTACCTGTTAATTACCTGAAAATGCAGGTAACCTGATCAAAATTTTACTGAAATAACTGCCTAACATTACAGTTCATACTCTCCTGAGCATTTTTCATGCAACAACCTTTTCTGTATCTCTTATAATAAAAAAGATACAGCAGTCTGAAAAGGAATATACTGTTCTAATGAATGAACACAAAAAAATGCAGCAGCAGCAGCCATTTTTCTATTTTTTTGTGTAGCGTTGAAAGGGTTAAAAAATCTAAATTTCTTGTTGAAAATTAAAACAATTAGAAATAGACACGACCCTTGAGGTGTGCCTTTCTGGAGGTGTGCCTAGATTGTCAGAAGTTATAAACTTCAGACAATGGATTTTTGTGAACATTGTATATGAACAGTGTTTAGCAAAGCAAATCATGCAAATTGCAGAGTAACAAAGCAAATAAACACGTATTAATAACTGACATTTAAATATTGAATTTATCTGTGAAAGGTATGCATAATGAAACGAACATGAATTAATGCCAGTTGATCGGAACTGAAATACACATAGAGTCAATTTTCCAGCATTTGATGTCTTATCCTGTCGGAGAAAAGTCTGTAATTCTTAATCTCATTTAAACCAATAGCTGTTGCTGTATCTCAGCCGCATCCAATCAGAATCTATACGTGATATGTAATTTATTCAAGATGGCGCATATTTTCGACTGAAACTAATAGCTCCTCACCGTGATGTGAAGCAAATATAGTGTATTTTAATTTAGCAGAAAGCTTTATTTCTGACCATCAAAAAAATTCCTTTGACATGAATGATAATTGTATGCCTTTTCTATTGCATTATTCATTAACGTTCTTTTGCAGGGTGACTTTCAAACAAAGAAAGAAGCAGCATGGGCAATAAGTAATTTAACGATAAGTGGCAGGAAAGAACAGGTTAGTATGACAATGTGTTGTTGACACAACAAGAAAAAAACAAAGTTTAATGAACTATCTTTACATCTCTAGGGGAATTCCACTCAAATGATCAATTTACTGGATATAATTTCACTAGCTTGAACATAACAGTGGATTATATCAATTTTTTCATCAATATGAGGGTTTTATATGTTTATAGATTATTGTTGATCAACGAGATTGATTTTCTCGCTTGAGCTGGTAGGGCCAAAGTGAGAAAAGCAATCGAGTTAAGATGACCAATGAAAATCTGTATAACGCTATTTTACCTATGACGAGTTGTTAATTTCATTGACGATGGCCATGTTCGCCCTTAGTTTCTATCTATAATTTTTCATATCACTCCACTGTGCTGAGAAAGGAAATTATCAGTCAGTAAGATCAAAGGAAAATTTTGTAAAATAGAGATAATACTATTTATCAACTTGATACTTATACCAGTGCAAGTGAACCACAGTAGTAACAGTAATAGAAGGACAAACTTAAAGAGCAAAAAAAAAATAGTGAAACAATATCTACTGTCAATTGTTACTCAACACTCTACAGGTGTCAATGATCCAAGTCACAAGTTTTACTAATTGTCTCTTTTTTTGCCTTTTATCTTGAAAAAATATATTTGAGATAGAAACCAAATTCATATTTGAGATAGAAACCAAATTCAATAAAAACAATCACCAGGAATAGATCTTTCACACTTTTTCCAAATGATAGAAACCAAATCCAGTAAAAACAATCACATGGAATAGATCTTCCACACTTTTTACAAATGATAGTAACCAAATCCAGTAAAAACAATCACCAGGAATAGATCTTCCACACTTTTTACAAATAATAGAAACCAAATCCAGTAAAAACAATCACATGGAATAGATCTTCCACACTTTTTACAAATGATAGAAACCAAATCCAGTAAAAACAATCACCAGGAATAGATCTTCCACACTTTTTACAAATGCCATAACATCCAATAAGTCAACTTTTTTTTAGAGATCACAAAATCTGATTTATTTGAAATAGTATCCAGTTTAATTATCTCCTCCTGAATTTAACAAATTTGTTCAAAGATGAAATTGTTAGTAGTTTAAAAAAAAAATTAAATGTTTATTGCTTATAATATTTTGTATAAATAGGTTATTTTTGTATTAATATCGAAATGTAATGGTATTTTAGGTGCATTTTGTGGTAGAAAACGGAGTTATTCCTCCATTCTGTGACTTACTCAGTGTTAAAGACACTCAAGTTGTTAATGTTGTTTTGGATGGCATAAATAATATATTGAAAATGGCTGGAACAGAAGTGGATCACATTTGTCAACTTATTGAAGAATGTCAAGGTAAGGAAACTGTTATTAAAATTTGTTGAAATTTGCATTCAATTTACTGCCAATATAAAAACATATTTATATTTGGTTTTAGTGAACCAATTTTATATAAGTAAGAAGATGTGGTATGATAACACATGTAATAACTGTCCACCAAAGATCAAAAGACATGGCTGTAAGCAGCTGAAGATCACTGTATTGCTTCAACCATGAGCAAAAGGTTTTTCTGTAAATTAATCTAAATGGATCCTGTACGACAAAATATGAAACAATTCAAAAGAGAAAACCAACTTCCTAATTTATACTGGAACAATTTAGGCAGACAATCTATGACAACCAACATCAAAGTTACCATCCCTTGGCTTGGGACAGGAGTATAAAGATTATCATCCTGGACCCCCCTCAACAGGACAACATAATATCAAACTGTAAAAATCAGTTGGAAGTGCTTGACTTAAAAAAGATTTAAGATTTTGACTGAAGACTTAAACAACTGATATAAAGAAAGCAATCTAATTAAAAACCGATCTCTCATCGCTCCTGTTTCTGATATGTCGCGTGGGAGATCTAACGAAACCGGCTTTGAGGTCACATGTGAGTGAACTAAAAGTTATGAATTTATAAAGATATGCAAATGAGTTGACGACCTATTAATAAGCCAATCAAAAAAGTTTATGAATTATTTTGACTGACGATTTCGTCGTAAATAAAATGAGTTACATCCCTTTGCCTTACGTTAAACTTCCAAGATCGTGGAAGACTCAATTTCATTGGTCGAAAAAGACACACCTACGAGGTCACTTACATGTGAACTCAAAGCGGGTTTCGTTAGATCTCCCACGCGACATATCAGAAACAGGAGCGATGAGAGATTGGTTTTTAATTAGATTGTAAAGAAAGGGACCTAGATATCAATCAGTATATTTTGTTTATTAATCTTTGGCAATGAACATAAAGCAAACAACAACTGATCTGTCTGGAAGTCTGAACCAGTTAGAAGTCTGAACCAGTTACATTGTACGAGGGACATCTTTTAGTATTTATGAACATTTACCGTAATTTGAATGGTTATTGTGGAACAATTAGAAATACTGTGAGATAACTTTCACTCATATTAAAGCATGACTGACTTTGACTGTTCAGCAGAACTTTTAAAAAGACAAAAACACTTTTACTTTAAAACTTGTACCATTATTTTAAAAACAGATTAACAATGAATATATATTTTGTTTGCTGCTAAGCTATACTTCCATTTGTTTACTTGCAGGCTTAGATAAAATAGAAACTTTACAGAATCATGAGAATGAAGAGATATATAAACTAGCATATGATATAATTGATCAATATTTCTCTGAAGATGTAAGTATCATATTAGACTGGTTTTATAATTCTCCTGCTACAAATAGTTGTAAAATTATAAAATGGAGAAAATGATGATAAAGAGAGAAGTTCAGTGAAGACCTTGTCTGCTCTTGATTGATAATCCTGGTCATGTCTGCTCTTGAATGAAACATTCGTGGGTTGAAGCTACACACAAGTAATACAAACTTGTAAAGCTGATGATAAAAGACAAGACATCAGATTCAGCTTTCCTGGATTTTCAATATGGGACAGATCAAGTTATATTTTTTTGTGTAATTAAATTACAAATCGATCAATTTAGTATTCACCAAACTACATGTATTTTATTAATTTTATTTTTTCAGTCTTAAATAAATTTTTTAATTAATTTTAAAATTTGTAAATTCTTTTTGGGAAATGGGTTTAATTTGTAAGGATGTATTTTATGTTAAGACTACCAGTGATATTTCAAACTTCATTGTATGACATGTATGGGGTAATCTGAAGTAAGATACTTAAAATTAACTTGATTGTGTGACATGTATGGGATAATCTGAAGTAAGATACTTACTAATGATGTCCAAAATCAGATTTGACTTTCAAGATTTACTGAGTATCTCTGGTAACTTTCTGTACTTATCTCATGGAGTTCTCAGACTTTTGTCTGATCGAGCTTCAACATCTGATTTTCTGTGTTATTACTTGACAATTATTTAAGACAAAATAAGTGAACAACTTTTTGCTATTTTAAACAAGTTTAACAGTTTATTGATTACTGCATTTAAATAATTTAAGAAAGCAAGTATTAAAAAGCTGAGCCCTAACTGGATTTTGTTTGATATTTTAAAGGAAAAGTTTTATTTCATTTTAATCTCATTTGTGTTGAAATAACAATTGAGACAAAAATTGTTTAGGATTTAGGTTAGTTTAAGGTGAATCACTATTGGTAAGTAGATGATATTTTGTTTAAATTTGGGCATTTCGTATCCATAAAGATTATTTGGCTCTACCTCTTTGTCCATTGAGTAAAACTTTTGCATCAACTACATGAACAATATTTATATTTAAGTTTCAGCACCTGCATAATAAAACTGCACTCAGATGAGACACATTTCTATGTCAGTTTATTTTTGGTTTTAACCATGGATATTGTTAAGATAATTACAATTTCTTGCAAAATTAGTGTATTTTAAACCAAATGTTCTGTTTTATGAAGAAAATACTCGTACAATACATGATGAAAAGTGAGACAGACACTTACTTGATTGATAGTGTGTATGTGATGTTGTAAATGAACCCATGAGGTTGTACTGTAATGATGATGAAGAGGTGAAAACAACCAGGATTACCCTTGAAGGAGGTCTACAAAGTTTGAGGTGTATGAGTGATGTGTGAAAGTTATTCAATCATACCAGACAGTTTTCTAGAGCCAGATCATTGCTGAATGACAACGAAGTGCAACTGAAACAGTTATTAACTGTTGATGATTAAAATTGGAAGCTGTAGAATTCTGTCTGTGTGTCTGTCTCAGTGTTGCTCTCAGATTCTGTTTGATAGAGCATCATATTCTGATTTATTTGTAGTGGTATAACCTCTAAACATAGAGTTATCTTCATTTGTTATGACCTCTAAACATAATGTTATCTTCATTTGTTATGACCTCTAAACATAGAGTTATCTTCATTTGGTATAACCTCTAAACATAGAGTTATCTTTAATTGTTATGACCTCTAAACATATAAACATAGAGTTATCTTCATTTGTTATGACCTCTAAACATATAAACATAGTTATCTTTTATTGTTATGACCTCTAAACATATAAACATAGAGTTATCTTCATTTGTTATGACCTCTAAACATATAAACATAGAGTTATCTTCATTTGTTATGACCTCTAAACATGGAGTTATCTTCATTTATGACCTTTAAACATAGAGTTATCTTCATTTGTTATGACCTCTAAACATGGGGTTATCTTCATTTATGACCTTTAAACATAGAGTTATCTTCATTTGTTATGACCTCTAAACATAGGGTTATCTTCATTTGTTATAACCTCTAAACATGGAGTTATCTATATTGTTATAATCTCTAAACATAGAGGTTATCTTTAATTGTTATAATCTCTAAACATAAAGTTATCTTTAATTGTTATAATCTCTAAACATGGAGTTGTCTTTAATTGTTATAATCTCAAAACATGGAGTTATCTTTAATTGTTATAATCTCAAAACATGGAGTTATCTTTAATTGTTATAATCTCTAAACATACAGTTATCTTTAATTGTTATAATCTTTAAACATAGACTTATCTCCGTTTGTTATAATCTTTAAACATAAGATTTATCTGTAATGGTAAAAGTATGAGTAATTCTTGTTAAGATCACATATATATCTTTGCATTGTTACATTGTGTCAAGCTCCGTTACGCCCTATACAAGTTAGTAATTTTAAGTTGTTTGTTTTCAGATTGAAGAAGATCCCAACCTTGCTCCAGAACAACAAAACAATGCTTTCCAGTTTGATCCTAATGCCCAAGTACCTCAAGAAGGATTTAAGTTTTGACGAACCTGTAGCCTCAATGAATACTTGTTTTACATGCTGTTATGTCAAAAACTTGTCTTATATTTCATCTATCAGCAGAAATGGAGGATTCAGAAAGACAATGCCATGGCAGAAATTTTCAGTTCAACTCCAGAATTATGCCATTTCCAATTTATATATCATGGTTTCCATAGCAACAGTTTAATGTTGCCAAAGAACTATGGTCATCATAATTGCCTATGCTAGTGCTATTGATAGTATTTATTTACAATTCAGAAACAATTCCGTTAAAGGTCATTTGTTTATCTCCTATTTTTCTTTTTTTTTTATTAAATAAAATGCAGTGAAGTGGTACTAGTCTAGATGCATACATCTGATATGCATAGAATCAATATTCTGTATTATTCTATGATGTGGTATGTCAGAAGGTCGGATGCCTAAAAATACTAAAAACATCATTTGTTTACACTGTACACAGACTTGTAAATGATACAAAGTGTAAACTTAAATGTAGTCATGTCTATAATATATGTGGATATTGTGACTTTGTTTGACATAAGAAAACATTCAGTCGTTGTTAATAACTGACTCGTTTATTAATTTACATGGTAATTTTTCAGAATATCATTCACTTGATGCTGAAGTAGTACATTTACAGAGAACTACCTATAATTGAATATATATATTAAGTATAATAAGGGAAAATATTAAATATAATTTTGAAATGCAATAGACATTCTTATAGAAACAGACACCTACCATCAAACCATGTTGTTATTATTTAAAAAGTATTTATTACAAAGCTTTTTCAGGCACTAGTTTTGTATATCTCAATACAGGATAGATCAAAATGTCATTTATTCTACAATCTCCATTGTCTAAGTACTGGACATTAATATTTCTAGTTAAAATGTTGTGGAATTTTATACTTTATCATTATTTTCAGTATTGCTCAATTTTTGTTGTAGTTTATTGAATAGTCATAATTTCAGCAATATTTCTTAATTGAAAAGACGGCTGTTATGTTTTTTTTTCTCCATTAATGAGATTTTCATTGATGGGTATATTTGTGTTCATTATTGCGGATTTCTAAGCATAAAATACCTAATTTAACACCTAAAGGTTAGTGCATAGAAATCTTATTTTGTTAAGAAGCCAAAACATATTAATTTTAAAAAGAGTTTTTCAAAGTTATTTAGAAAAGGCAAATTAAAGTAAAATTAGGCTAACATTTTTTTTTAGATATTTAAATGCATTCTATACATTTGTACTGTCTGTAGGATATTCAATTTGTTTATTCTCATAACATCAAATATGTTCATCATGGAGAGCAGGTGGAACAACTCAATGGTCACATGTATGGTTAGATTAAATTTCATTGGTTGGTTTACTCCAGAACTGTTAAGATACAGAACAATATGTCATAGAAACCAGGTGTAACATCTCTCAAGGTGATATGTATGGTACCATGAAAAATATTTATCTTTATCCAACATTCAGGCTGTGATTGATGAAGAGATTTTATACCTAAAGATGACCCGGTTATTAAGTTGCATTTTCATTTATTTATAACCTACATCCTCATTGTTTCATTAGGTTTCTGTCAGGTTAATAAGTAAAAATTTACTGACTGCTGAATTGAAATGATATTATATAAAGTTACTTGTTCAGAATGACATAAGATTTATTACTATTTGATGGATTTCTATGATAATAGTAAACTACAAATTTTTCAATTTTTAAAACGAAATTCAAGTATTGCGTAAGCTTGTATTCTGTAAGCTTGTATACACAATTTGGTAGAAAACCAAGAAATCAAATATACATGAATATATAACTTTTTCTTGACACATCAAAATATTAGAATCCTCAGTATATAAATCTTTAGGAAAGCTACTGTGTCTTTCATTAACTTTCAGCATGCATTTAATGTTTGTGAATTGGAATGTGCTTTCGGTTACCACTTATACAAATGTTCTGTCTGATTTTAGTTTACTGGTATATATTGTAGTCAATTAGCTCATGGAACAGTCATAACTTCATAAAGTCTTAATACAGATCTCAGAGTCTCAAATGCATTCTTTTTGTCATTTCAATGATTTTAAAGAAACTTTTGTAGTCTCAAATTGAGAAAAAAAATCTTTTCTAGACCTAAAGCAACACTTGTTGAAGACCAGGCATTGATTGACCTTTAGAAGTTGTCTTAATTTTGGTTGATGTCTCATTCACATAACCCACATCTCCTTTGATATACTTGGGTAATTGTTGTTGCTGGAAAGGTAGCTGTTTACCCAATAGAAATACTTGTATTTATTGATAATGTTTGCTCCCTGTGTAATGCAGATATGTTCGTGTATATTACTGCAATGCCATCTTATGTTTAATAGGTTAATCCTGCCTATTATTATAGATCTATTCCAGGGTGGTTTCTTGTAGGCAAATCTAGGAAGCTTATTTACTGCATGGTTTTTATGCTTCTTTAATAGAAATTTTGATAAAATAATTTTTAAGTTTATATTTTTCTGACTTGGCCTGATTGTAAACATTTTAATTCAGTATTGTTTATCTGACATGTATATAACAAACAAAGAAGACCATTGTATGGCAGTATAAATGAGTTATTTAATGTTATTATAATACAATGTTTTCCAGAACTCCTTTGTTGTATGTTAACTTTGATTTATGTGTTGCTTTCTTTAATTTTAAGAATGTTGCAATTTATGATAAAATAAAAGATTTTGTGTTTTTCCATTCCATTATTGTTGAAACAAAAAAAATTAGCAGAACTTTCTTCATACAGAATATTTACCAATTTCATAAATATTGATATAGAAGTCTTTTAAGGCGAGAAACGATGGAGATTGAGACTGTACATCCTTATGATAAACTGTAACGCTATATGGCCATATTATTTGGTCTGTAAGAATATTTTGTATGTATAATGCCTTGTAAATATTGTAGACAAAAAAGTGGGCCATTTTAACTATGTAACATATGTATATAATGTGGTAACAACTAAAAGTTGTTATAAATTTAGGCTAGTTTATTTGAAATATCCTTTGATGGATTCATATGTGTATATGGATTTTAATAAATCCTGTATTTTATAAGTAAATCTGCACTGCCAAATTTTTAAAGTTATGAACTGAATGTTAAGATGGCCCTCTCTCTCAGTTTGTAATTATTGTGTAAAGGTTTTCATTGTTGCCAGTCAGTTAATGGCTATTTATAACACTGGCTTTCAAGTCAGAACTTTTTTATGCAAGATTGTTGAATATTAAAAAAATGAAAATTATTGTTTTGAAATATATTTGTTTTTGTCATTGGAAACCAGTTGCATTATAGTATTCTATGTTTTTATTTAGTAGGTTTAGGAAACTATTTTTTTTCTTCAGAATTTCAATGAAATTTGCAATGCTTTTATGCCAATTAACATTCTAACTGGTATATAAATGGTGCTATTAGAATGACTAGCAATAGTTTTCCATGATAAAAGACAAATATATTTCAATTAAAACATGTTGTTTTGCAGCAGCCTGCAATAAATGAAACCAACAATAAATACAAAATGTACCAGTCTTCATGTATAGCATGAGAATCGGTATCTATCTATTTCTCAGTTAGTCTTTTATTTGCCTTGGCCAGTTATAATTTCTGTTTTGATATAAGCAGCCACGAGTCATTAGTTCCTTTGTCATTGATGTATACCCCATTCCTCTTTTATTCCTATCAGTCATTGTTATATAGTAATTATTTATCTAGAACGTCGGGAACATTTATTTGTCTTTGGAAGACTAGATCTGATGTGGTGTTCCATTGTTTTATTTATCTAGAACGTCAGGAACATTTATTTGTCTTTGGAAGACTAGATCTGATGTGGTGTTCCATTGTTTACAGTAATTATTTATCTAGAATATTTATCTAGAACGTCGGGAACTTTTATTTGTCTTTGGAAGACTAGATCTGATGTGGTGTTCCATTGTTTTATTTATCTAGAACGTCTGGAACATTTATTTGTCTTTGGAAGACTAGATCTGATGTGGTGTTCTGTAGATTTTCCTATTTAATTTTATATCTTTGTGTGCATTTGCTAGATTTACATAATCTAAGGGCCACTAACATGAATCTCATTTCAGTAATAAAATTTCACACATCTCACTTTGTCCCATCATAAATCAAATTTTCTATTCCAAATTTCTCTAAAATCCCTTTTGAAATGATCAAATTTGGTTATCTTGTTCATCTAAAACTTTTTTGTACAATTACATTTATCTTGTAACTGTCCGTGGATAAGCTAATCAGTACACTTAAACTATACACACATGCTTTTTAGGGACATCTATATAGACATTTTAACCAGAGATATATTTTGCCATCACTTTTCAATGTTTGGTGAGCCCAAACAGTCTCTTGTAGTGGCTGATTTTGGCTTATCCTGATATGATACTGACTTGTAATGCTATTGCGTTGGCTTACAAAAGTAGCAATTACTATGGAAGCTGATATAGAGGGTGTCACACATTTTCAGCCCTGTATTTCATTTGTATAAATGTTTATATGTCGAAAGGGGATAGGACTCGGCCGCTTCATACCTTGTATGCAGATGCCTTATGTAACAAATCTTCTGTCTGTCATATGACTATTTTCATGGTTCAGCAAATCACTATGAGTGATGTGATAACTTAACTTGGTGTAGTGAGACATGGTTCAGTTGATATCAACTTCATTTCATGGATTAGTGATTCCTCAGATATTGTTAGAAAAATGTCATCCTTATGTGGTGTGTGCAATGATTGTAAGATGGACATATTAGTCTGGTATGTACATTCTGACCTTGACCTCATTTTCATTTTTAATTAGGTGTTTTTAGCTCACCTGACCTGAAAGGTCAAGTGAGCTTTTCTCATCACTTGGCGTCCGTCGTCTGTAAACTTTTACAAAAATCTTCTCCTCTGAAACTACAGGGCCAAACT
The DNA here is from genome assembly GCF_963676685.1 of Mytilus edulis. Lineage (NCBI taxonomy): Eukaryota > Metazoa > Mollusca > Bivalvia > Mytilida > Mytilidae > Mytilus > Mytilus edulis. The sequence continues at coordinate 105,511,543 of NC_092346.1, forward strand.
TAACCAAACTTGGCCACAATCATCCTTGGGGTATCTAGTTCAAAAAATGTGTCCGGTGACCTGGCCATCAAACCAAGATGGCCGCCATGGCTAAAAATAGAACACAGGGGGTAAAATGTATATTTTGGCTTATATCTTTGAAACCAAAGCATTTAGAGCAAATCTGACATGGGGTAAAATTGTTGATCAGGTCAAGATCCATCTGCCCTGAAATTTTCAGACGATTCGGACAACCTGTCGTTGGGTTGCTGCCCCTGAATTGGTAATTTTAAGTAAATTTTGCAGCTTTTGGTTATTATTTTGAATACTATTATAGATAGAGATAAACTGTAAACAGCAATAATGTTCAGCCAAGTAAGACCTACAAATAAGTCAACATGACCAAAATTGTCAGTCAACCCCTTAAGGAGTTATTTCCCTTTATAGTCAATTTTTAACAACTTTTCGTCATTTTTTGTAACTTGTACAAAAATCTTCTTCTCTGAAACTACTAAGCCAAATTTAACTAAACTTGGCCACAATCATCATTGTGGTATATATGCTGAGCCGGACTCAACTAGCTTAACCAGGTGACTGCAATCGCAATCTCGATGAAGATATAACGAACACAACTTGTTTGAAATTGTAATTATAACTTCCACCAGAAAGGGTTACATAATAGTCAGTAGATTGGTAAACTGAAAGAAATAAAAATACAATATTTTACAATGTGTATGAATTAAATATGAAAGTTAAATACAAGAGTATTAATCGAGTCAAAAACGAAAGTAGAATTTACAGTTCATTTCTCGGAAATAAATAACTTACAGTTCGTATGTATTTATAAATCACTTATCCAAAAATATCGGAGTTAAACAGATTAATTATCACAGTTTATGAATGAATCAAACGTACTTGACAGTGGTATGTCACGATTTCCTCAGAAAGTAGAAATGTCGTCCATTTTCCATGTGTTGAAATATTGATGCGGACGGTGTCACAGAAATTAAAAGTGGTCGATAAATACGGTGATTTAAGAAATCGGTCCAGTTCAATTTGTTCCGGATAAAATGAAAACAAGAAATAAACGTAGAATGTGGAACAGAATACTCCCCGTCTGATGTCTAACTGATATCACTATTTCAAATATGTCACACACTAAAATATCTGATTATATAAATCCAAAGTATCACTATAATATTAATTATACACAGTCATTCTCGATGAGAAGAATCATGTCCACGATAGGGCGTGTGTAGGTTGTGGCTTTTCCATTAACGATTACTCGCACTTCTGCTTTTCGGACATGTTCGTCTGAACTTTTAAATGAGTTCACTATAATTCCAACGGGCCATTGGGTACGGCAAAGGTTTTTGTCCTTTAGAAGAATGACGTCTCCTTCGATGAGATCACGGCGATCTTCGGTCCATTTTCGTCTTTGTTGTAGTAACGGCAGGTACTCTTTCCTCCAACGGGACCAGAAAACACTGGCAAGAGCCTGTACTCGTCTCCATTCGGCAAGACATAGATCTCGTTTATCGAAATCTCCAAGATGATCTGAGGTGAATATGTAGTCGGTTTTCTGTGTCAATAACATAGCTGGAGTTAATATTAACGGATTCTCTGGATCTGTTGAAACCGGTACCAGAGGTCTAGAGTTCACTATTGCTGAAACTTCTGCCATTAGTGTGTTGAGCACATCATGCGTAAGGCTTCTTCCGGCTGCATTTAGAAGCATAGAATCAAGAATTCTCCTGGTGATACCAATCATTCTCTCCCAGGCTCCACCCATGTGGGACGAATGCGGCGAATTGAAGATCCAACTTGTACCAGAATTGTACAGAAAGTTCTTGAAGGGTCCATCTTCAACGTTGATTGAGTCAATCTTTAAATCGTCGATTGCGCCAATAAAGTTTGTTCCACGGTCGGATCGGAAAATTTTAACTTGACCTCTTATAGCGGCGAATCTTCTGACGGCGTTTATGAAGGCTGAAGAGCTCATTTCCTCGATTAGTTCGATGTGAACAGCTCTAGTCACTAAGCATGTGAAAAGAATTGCCCAACGTTTTGAGTTTGCGTATCCACCGCGTGTTTTACGTGAAACAATTGTCCAGGGTCCAAATGTGTCTATTCCAACGTTGGTAAACGGAGGTGACGGCTCAAGACGGTCCTCTGGCAAATCAGACATGATTTGACACTCAGTTTTTCCTCTTAGTTTGCGGCATGTCACACATTTGTGAATGATAGAAGAGATCAAGCGTTTAGCTCCGACGATCCAGAATCCTGCGGAACGAATCGCTCCATCTGTAAAATGGCGACCTTGATGTTTTATCGTGTCGTGGTAGTGTCGAACTAATAATGTCGCTATATGATGGCGTCCAGGGACGATGAATGGTTTCTTTTCACGGAGGTTTAAGTCAGATTTGGCAATACGGCCTCCTACTCGTAATAGTCCTCGTTCGTCCACAAACGGATTGAGATTAGCTATCGGGCTCCGCTTATGAATTTGTTCCCGACGTTTAATGCAATCTATTTCATCGCCGTAAACTTCATATTGAGCAGATATTAAGATGAAATTTTCGGCATTCGAAAAGCCTTCCAGAGAGGTCACTGGTGCTGCCTGTTTTGACCCGTGTAAACGGGAGAAACGTTCTAAAAAGGCAATCGCTCGCACAAGTGATGTCCAGTTTGAGAATCTGTTGAATCTTTCAGTTCCGATACCTTTATGTTCAAGTGTGGCAAATGTTTTTGCAACATTAACAGTTGCACGAATTTCTCCATCTTCCTCTGGATCTATTAGCTGATATATGTTCTCAGAATTCTTCTGTTCTGAGGAAAGAAGTTGTCTTGGTCCCAATAACCATTCACTGCTATGAATTTCGTGAGCAGGTACGGACCTTGTTCCCGAATCTGCGGGATTACGGTTAGTTGGTACGTAATTCCATTGACTTGGAGAGCTAAATTTCCTTATTTTCTCTACTCTATTGGCGACGTAGATAAAGAACCTTCTTGTCTCATTACTGATGTAACCTAAGACAACTTTACTGTCTGTGTAGAATTTCACGGTGTCTATATGTAAATCTAAATTATCCACAATGGTTTGTGTAATCTCAACTGCTAATACAGCAGCAGACAATTCAAGTCGTGGAATAGTGTGACCACTCGTTGGTGCAACTTTAGCTTTCCCAAGAATGAACCCTATGTTATTCACCACTACTGTCGGTCGTGCGTAGATATGCAACAGCTGCTATGGCTTTTTCTGATGCATCAGAGAAGACATGCAACTCCTTTGTGGCTGTTTTGCTGAGATACGGCACGTAAGTACGTGGAATGCGCAATGTTTCGATAGCATTTAAAGTATCTCTCCAAGATTTCCACTCAGCTGCTGTGTCATCAGAGAGAGGTTGGTCCCAGTCGACGGTTTCTGATACTATTTTCCTTAATAGTAGTTTCCCTTTTATAATCACAGGAGCCAAAAATCCAAGAGGATCGTAGAGACTGTTTATCGTCGATAAAATTCCTCTCCGAGTTATTGGTTTGTTTTCAGATGATAATTGAAATAAGAAATTGTCAGTGTTTACATCCCAACTGAGTCCAAGGCTACGTTGTAAGGGTTTACTGTCGCATTCTAAGTCTAGATCTTTCAGATTTGAAGCCAAATCACTGGCATGAAATGCAGACATAACTTCCGCACAATTAGAGGCAAACTTGTGAAGGCGTAAGTTTCCATATTTTGCTAATGCTTGCTGTGTGTCCTTCATGAGCTTAACAGCTTCCTCTTTGGTAGGACATGACGTAAGACCGTCGTCAACGTAGAAGTCTCTTGTAACAAAGCTAGTCACGTGACTGCCGAACTCTTGTTCTGATGCCTGAGCTGCTTTTCTGAGTCCAAGCGTAGCAACGGCAGGTGACGGACTATTTCCAAAAACATGAACTCTCATGCGGAATTCGACAAGGTTCTCTTGTAGGTCGTTGTTTTTATGCCATAAAAATCTCAGATAATTTCGGTGGTCTTTTCTCACTACAAAGCAGTGAAACATGTGTTGAACGTCTGCAGTTACTGCGACCATTTCTTTCCGGAAACGCAGCAGTACTCCCAAGAGATCATTGGTCAAGTCTGGACCTGTTAGCAGGACGCTGTTGAGTGAAACTCCATTACATTTGGCGGAAGAATCAAACACACCCCTAATCTGATCGGGTTTCTTCGGGTGATAAACACCAAACAATGGTAAATACCAGCACTCTTCATGTTCGCCCAACGGTGGTGCGAGCTCTGCATGATTATTATCTAAGATTTTACTCATAAATGTAAGAAAATGTTCCCGCTTTACTGGGTTTCTACTCAGACTGGCGTCTAACATGTTAGCACGATGAAGAGCCTGTGGTTTGTTGCTTGGCAATGGCTGTCTTGGCACTCGGAACGGTAACGGTGCTACCCAACTTCCTTCCGAGTCTCTGACAAATTCGTTGTTCATCTGTTTCATGAACATTTTGTCTTCATATGACATTCCAGGCTTATCATCGTCCTTTGTTTTTTCAAAGAGTGGTGATTGTAAATCTTTCTTAACGGGGTCTGTGTAGTTTTCCCGAATGTCAAATTTGCTTGTACATGGTTGAAACGTTGAAGGTTGTCCTGTAGGTAAAATGTTAGTTATTTTGACATTTAACTCAAGAGGCACATGCTGTTTGTTAATGCAAGTTTCTCCTATCACTACCCAACCCAGTTTCAATTGTTGTGCATATGGAGTTCTGGGTGGTCCTATGCGCTGGTCAAGGACATGGTGTGCCTCTATAAGGTCTCTGCCAATTAAGAGAAGAATTTGGCAATTTTCCTCTATTGGTGGAATGCTAGCCCTAAGTTCTCTTAAATGAGGGTGATGCATTGTAACTTCAGGAGTAGGTATTTCGTCCCTATTATTGGGAACATGATCACATTCAATCAGTACAGGAAGATCAAACTTGTCATTACCATTGATTGATTCCATGACGAAACCTCTTCCTCTTTTCCCGGAAGTGACTACTTTGCCGGAGCATGTTGATAGAGTATAGTTCTCCGGTTTATCTTTGACGTCGAAAAGATTAAAGAATTCGGGCGATGCTAGTGACCGGTTGCTTTGGTCATCAATGATGGCGTACATGCGAATAACTTTGTACTGGTTATCTTTGTGATAAACATTCACAGGAAGTATTTTAGCACACGATTTCCCGCTATATGTATCTTTGCAGATCTCAGTACAGATAGAGTTAACTGAGGTTGACTTAGTTTCAGCCGATTCTGTAGGCTCCCCGCCGTAGGCTTGCTTAGGTGAGCTAGACTGAGAACTTGCTGGTTGCTGTGGTCTAGTGATGTGTAGTGCGGTAGTGTGTTGTTTACTTCCACATTCTTTACAACTTATGCGTGCATTGCACTCCCGGCTTCTGTGTTTGGTAGAATCACAACACTTGTAACAGACATTGTTTTCTTTCAAAAGACCTTTGCGTTCCTCTATTGATTTGGCTCGGAACGCTCGACATTCATTTAAGGAATGCTTTGTATTGTGCAGAATACAAAGACCTTGTTTGCTGGCGTCTCCGGATTGCTGTTCAACCGCTGTTTTATGAGTACCAACTTTAGTCTTGGGGTAAGATGTGAACCTTGGCGCAGCACCTTTTGTATTTGGTGTGACCTTTGAACCAAAGATGAATCCAGGATCGTTTTTAATTCTACTGATTTCACTGATGAAAGCAGATAACTCTGTAAAAGGAGGAAAGGCAGCGCCATGGTTAGATTTGTATCTAGACGCCCTTGTAATCCACTTTTCCTGAAGTCCATATGGTAGTTTTTCAATGACAGGGTTTATTCCGGTCGGTGAATCAAAATAAGCTAGCAGACATCCCAGCTTGGGATTTTCCTTGTGGTATTCTATTTCTGATAGAATGTCAGACAGTTCATAAAGACGTGCGTTGTCCTTATTCGTCAAGGTTGGGAATTTCTCAAGTTTACTCCTGAGAGAGGCTTCCAACATTTCTGGAGCACCATACCGCTCGTCAAGCCTCTTCCATAATCTTTGTATACCTATTGTAGGATTATTGGCGTTCGACGCTCTTATGCTTATGCCATGTTTGGCAGACTCAGGACCGAGCCACTTGATCAATAAATCAATCTGTTCCGAGTCAGATACTTGTAACTCGTCTGTCACGTTTTTAAAGCTTGCTTTCCATGTATGGAAGGATTCTGCCCGATCGTTAAAGCTGGTTAATCGGGAGAAAAGCAGGTCCTTACGCAAGAGAAATCTAGTAATCTCCGATGTTGGGTTGATTTGTTGCTGGTGTGCAACAGGGATCTCTTTTATTACGCCTTGTTTTTGGTGTGAAACAGGGATCTCTTCTATAACGTCTTGTTTTGTGCGTAAGACAGGGATCGCTTCTTTAACACCCTGTTTTTGGTGTTCAGCAGGGATCTCATCTGAAAGGCCTAGTTTTTGCATGCCAGTTACTAATCCCAGATCTGGGATAGAGGTAACTTCCGGTGACTTAGTATCGGAAGGCAAGACAGCAGATGTCTGTGACAGTAAGTTCGGTGCCACGGATGGCACGAACGCTGGTGCTTCGTGACTCAGCTCGATATGAACAGGAATTTGTTTTTTCTTTTGAGGTCCTGTTACTTCCTTTACAGCAGTTGATGCAGGAAGTTTATTTACGAAATCTTGCACACGCTGGAGCGGGTCTTCCTTTTCGTTTGGGAGATCGCTAAACGCTTGGCTGTCGTCGTATTCCAGGATACGAGCCTCGGCTTCTGCGGCTGCAGCCTCTCTGCGTGCTTCTAGAAGGTTTAACTGGGCCTTCAGCTCGGCTTTTTCTCGGCTAACACGTGCAGCCTCTTGTTTGATTTGCGCTTTTCTGCGTATGGCCTCTTGTTCTGCCTCATGTTCCATATTGGCCTTTTTTAGTGTGGCTTCCCGTTCCATTTCAGCCTTTTTAAGTGTGGCTTCCTGTTCCATTTCAGCCTTTTTAAGTGTGGCTTCCTGTTCCATTTCAGCCTTTTTGCGCGCTGCTTCCTGTTCCATTTCAGATTGTCTGAACAGGGCTTGTTCCTCTAACATTGCCTCTTGTTGTAGGATAAGTGAATGTTGTTCAACAAAGGCTATTTTTGATTTAGCGGCCTCTGCTTTGGCACGCTTCCTCCGTGCTAGGCTTGACATATCCGATACGTTAGAGCTACCGCTGTGTGAGGTTTTCTTACCCTTTGAGCCTGAGGTCCTTGTTTTAGTTGATTTAGCCTTAGTGAGGGCAAGGCGATGCTCGTGTAGAGATTCCATGGCCAGATCCACTTTGGACAGACGAAGATCCAATGTGAGGTTACATGCGTCAATGTCTTTTTGACTGTCCAACGTTCTGGTCCTTTTAAGGAAGTCCAGATACTCGTCTGTGAGCCTACGATAATTTGTACAGGCTTTTACAAGATTGTCCTGAGTTGTTAAGACTTGCTGAAGTTCATTGGGAGGTGTGGTGATTTCCAATAACTGGGTTGTTATATCTGACCAAAGGGCCTCTAGTTCCTCACAGAACTTGTTACGTTTTTCTGTGTAAACGCCTTTACCTTTTTCTGTGAGGTCGCGTACTCGCCTCGTCTCGGAATTTTCATCTACATGTGTGGTTATAGACGGATTCTCTATAGGTTCTTCAGTGACATCTCCCTCTGGGGGCTGAACCTCTTCTTGCTGTTCCGCGTGACTGGGATCCATGATGTAAATCGGCAATGTTTGTTCAACGTTGTTGGTTTGCTGCCTAGGACGCACAAGCTGTGTTGCGTAGTGTCGATGTAACAGCTACGAACGATGCTCCGTTGTATTTCCTGATCAGGAGATGTGTAGACAAGTTGTTGTCAATTTACTATGCTGAGCCGGACTCAACTAGCTTAACCAGGTGACTGCAATCGCAATCTCGATGAAGATATAACGAACACAACTTGTTTGAAATTGTAATTATAACTTCCACCAGAAAGGGTTACATAATAGTCAGTAGATTGGTAAACTGAAAGAAATAAAAATACAATATTTTACAATGTGTATGAATTAAATATGAAAGTTAAATACAAGAGTATTAATCGAGTCAAAAACGAAAGTAGAATTTACAGTTCATTTCTCGGAAATAAATAACTTACAGTTCGTATGTATTTATAAATCACTTATCCAAAAATATCGGAGTTAAACAGATTAATTATCACAGTTTATGAATGAATCAAACGTACTTGACAGTGGTATGTCACGATTTCCTCAGAAAGTAGAAATGTCGTCCATTTTCCATGTGTTGAAATATTGATGCGGACGGTGTCACAGAAATTAAAAGTGGTCGATAAATACGGTGATTTAAGAAATCGGTCCAGTTCAATTTGTTCCGGATAAAATGAAAACAAGAAATAAACGTAGAATGTGGAACAGAATAGTATATAGTTTTAAAAATGTGTCCGATGACCCCGCCTACCAAACAAAATGGCCGACATGGCTAAAATTAGAACATAGTGGTAAAATGCTGTTTTTGCTATATATCTTTAAAACTAAGACATTTAGAGCAAATCTTTCAAGATTTAAATGTCCATCAGAATAAGAAATATCCCCTCACAAATTTTCAGATGAATCCCACAACCCGTTGTTGGGTTGCTGCCCTAAAATTGGTAATTTAAAGGAAATTTTGCAGTTTTTGGTAATTATCGTGAATACAATTACAGATAGAGATCAACTGTAAACAGCAATAATGTTCAGCAAAGTAAGATCTACAAATAAGTCAACATAACCAAAATTGTCAGAGGACCCCTAAAGGAGTAATTGCCCTATATAGTCATTTTTTAACAAGTTTTCGTCATTTTTGTAACTTGTACAAAAATCTTCTTTTCTAAAACTTTGCCAAATTAAACAAAACTTGGCCACAATCATTACTAGGGTATCAATTTTTAAAAAAAGTGTCTAATGACCCCGCCTACCAACCAAGATGGCCGACATCAGTAACTACAGTAACAGGTGAGCGACGCAGGCTCTTGAGAGCCTCTAGTTTTATACTATAAACATTTGGCTGACTATATATGTAACATGGAATGATTGTAGGTAGTTATCAAAGGTACTAGGATTATAATTTAGTACGCCAGACGCGCGTTACGTCTACACAAGACTTATCAGTGACGCTCATCAAAATATTTATAAAGCCAAACAAGTACAAAGTTGAAGAGCATTGAGGATCCAAAATTCAAAAGTTGTGCCAAATACGCTTAGTTTTTCTAAAAATTCAAAGTTTTGTATGTAAGGTGTATATGTCCATGATATGTTCCATCTGACCTTTACCTCATTTTCATGATTCATTAGCCAATGTTAAGTTTTCATGGTTTGGTCTTTCCAAGAATTTGTATAACTATACAAATCCTTGGTCTTTCTTTTATTCTATCAAAAAAAAATCCAACTGTATGTGTAGCAGTGAATGATTGTAAGGTGTACTTATATCTCTGGTATTCAAATAAAAAAAGAAGATGTGTTATGATTGCCAATGAGAATTCATGTTCATTAGCCAATGTTAAGTTTTCATGGTTTGGTCTATCTTTTAGATTATTGAAAAAAATTCTAAATAAAATTGAGAAAGGAAATGGTGAATATGTCAAAGCGACAACCACCCGACCATAGAGCAAACAACAGCCGAAGGCAACCAATGGGTCTTCAATGTAGCGAGAATTCCCGCACCCGTAGGTGTCCTTCAGCTGGCCCCTAAAATATGCATAATAGTACAGTGATAATGGACGTCATACTAAACTCCGAATTATACACAAGAAACTAAAATTTAAAATCATACAAGACTAACAAAGGCCAGAGGCTCCTGACTTGGGACAGGCGCAAAATTGCGGCGGGGTTAAACATGTTTATGAGATCTCAACCCTCCCCCTATACCTCTAGCCAATGTAGAAAAGTAAAACAATAACAATACGCACATTAAAATTCAGTTCAAGAGAAGTCCGAGTCTGATGTCAAAAGATGTAACAAAAGAAAATAAATAAAATGACAATAATACATAAATAACAACAGACTACTAGCAGTTAACTGACATGCCAGCTCCAGACCTCAATTAAACTGATTGAAAGATTATGTCTTCATCATATGAATATCAGGTACAATCCCTCCCGTTAGGGGTTTAGTATCATACTATCATAAAATATATGAGAAGAACATAACCCGTGTCATGCCAACAACTGTTTTTTTAGAAATAAATGTGTTTAGTTCCGATGCAAAGACCCTATTAGTGAATCAATGTTAAAGCCAAAATATGCAATCTTTAATGACCTGACAACAGTATCGTAACTATACCCCCTTTTAATAAGTCTATTTAAAGGTTTTGTTAGTTTCTGAGGAGAATACTGACATTTTTGTGCTTTATAAAGAATATTTCCATAAAATTTTGGATGTGAAATACCTGAACGTATAAGATGTCTGCATGTTGAGTTATATTTACGAATTATTTCCTTATACCGGTGATAAAATTTAGTAAATGTTTTGACCAGTTTGTGATATCGAAAACCCTGGTGTAATAATTTTTCAGTAATACATAAAAAAAATCTAATACATTGTTACATACACGAGCGAATCGTACAAGTTGAGATATATAAACACCATAAGATGGTGACAAGGGAACGTCACCATCTAAAAATGGATAATTAACAATAGGAAATGAAAAATCATCTCTTTTATCATAAATTTTTGTATTAAGCTTCCCGTTTATGATATAGATATCAAGATCGAGGAAAGGGCAGTGGTCATTGTTATCATTAGCTTTATTTAAAGTAAGTTCTACAGGATAAATTTCTTTAGTATACATACTGAAGTCGTCATTATTTAGAGCCAATACATGTATATGTGTAGCATGGAATGTAATGTGTAGATGTATATCTGGCAGGGCTCATCTGTTATTGACCTCATTGTCATTGATCATTGCTTATATTGAGTAAATGTGACACCGTATGTGTAGTAATATCATTATATTAAGACTTTCAACATCAAATCAATCATGGTCATTAAAGCAGGCGAGACATTTCAGCATTTTGACTCTTGTTCATTATTTATATTTCTAATGTAAATATAAGTTTCTATATTTAAAATTGTTGGGGTTAAGGCGCCCGCTTTAGGGGAGGGGGGGATAAAGTTTTACCCTTGTTCGTATTTTAACATTGTTGTTTACAAAACAAAACGTATAAAAATTACAAAGCTTTTATTTATACTATTTGATAAATTTACTATTTGAAATATATAAACAGTTCCCCTATGGTTTTGGTCCTAGAGCAGCATAACACCATCAACAACAACAAAAACCGATTCGATTACAAAGAACTCTACATCTTAATTTCAAATCACAAACTACTAGATCATATGCATTGTTAAAAGGCAGTGGATAAGCCAGATGCCCCTGGAGCAAGCATGTGCTCTTAGGTATCGTCTGCCTGGATTAGCCAGATGATCTTGAAGCAAGTGTATGACCCTAGGAATCGTCTGCCTGGATTAGCCAGACTAAGAGCAAGCATATGACCGTAAGTATCGTCTGCATTCACATATTGTCAATTGATATCTCTCCCTCTTGTAATCACTGTAAATTGCATGGTGTAAAAGAGAGTTAATGGAGAATGTAAATATAATCGGATTTCAAACACTATCAATTTATTTCACAAAATGTCCCGCTTTTGTGTTTTGATTTCTCCCTGTCGGGCCATTGTATACGTTTTAGAAGCATTCCCTTGTATGTAAATGCTATTTATAGTCTACTCATGCGATGCTTCGCTTCCCTTGCTGGGCTAATTTTGGGGAATCGAAAAAGAAAACTTATAGAGGTTCCGTTATTGTTAAAAAAAAAAACAGTAAAGAGACATGCTGTCACAGATGTATGATTCTACACAATGTTGTAAAATGTGGCATCTCCATTGTTATTGATTCTACACAATGTTGTAAAATGTGGCATCTCCATTGTCATTGATTCTACAAAACGTTGTAAAATGAGGCATCTCCATTGTCCTTGATTCTACACAATGTTGTAAAATGTGGCATCTTCATTGTCATTGATTCTTCGCAATGTTGTAAAATGTGGCATCTCCATTGTCATTGATTCTACACAATGTTGTAAAATGTGGCATCTCCGTAGTCATTGATTCTACACAATGTTGCAAAATGTGGCATCTCCATTAATTGTCATTGATTCTACACAATGTTGTAAAATGTGGCATCTCCATTGTCACTGCATACAAATAATATTTTTTTGTTTTTATTGTAACATACAGGAATCGGGCGATCCAGACCGTCAGGTTCACTTAGTAATATCTTACTAACCTTCCCGTCATTCTGTATAATTAATAAATTTTTAGACACCAGTCCTGCTACAAACACATTCTGGATATTGTCCACTGACATTCCTCTAGGACTCCTCAGATATTTGTCACTGAACACCCAGATTTCTTCCCCTGTCATACTACAGCAATGGACTGTGTCGTTCACATAGTCTGTGTAGTAAATCCTGTCCTTGAATGCAACAATATCGAAGACGGACACGTTACACTTTATTGTATTCAACCTCTTCCCTGATTTATCCATCACAACTATTCCTTCACTTTCTACTAGTACGTAGATTCTATTATCATGACATGAGATACCCCAGCATGACCCTTTGGTATCCATTGTTTGAATGACTGTGCCATTTTCGATGTTTACAGTATCTATGCGTTTGGATTCACCATGAGAAACTGCAATAATTTCACCATCTATTACAGTCACATCGTACGCCATACCAGAGACGGGTATGTTCCGGATGTGTTGTCCTGTATCATTATATTCTAGAAGGACTTTGTCACTCGTGTAGTTTGCTATCAATACATGACCGTTTGGTAAAATCGTTGCTCCTGTGATTTCCAAATTCTTGATTTGTTCTTTAAGTGAAAACTTACTACGGCAATTAAATGTGGTATTGTGAACTGATCGTACGGGTTTATATAGTTGTGTCTGTGCTTGGTCAATGTTCTCAAATATAAACGGTATACTGACAGCATTTTCATTGACTTTTATTTTTCCAAAGGAGTTGATATTCTCTAACAATGAGGTCAATTCTTCGTTAACCTCTATGTCTATTGTGTATTTGCGTACAGAACTCAGCGACATCTTGACAGATTCTATTTCTTCATGGACTATTTTATCAATCTGACGCGTACCAAGAAATACTTGGCTGTCAGAGTCCAAACGTTTAAGTTCGACTGTTTGTTTTTTGAGTCGTTTAATTTCATCATTCGTTCTGTTTATTTTTGTAATAAACTCTAGGGTTTTCACCTTATAGTTATTACATGTTTCTGACAAATTAGCTAGCAGTTTTTCTTCTAGTTCGTCCATTCGTTTGTTTACTGTAAATCGTATATTTTGTACCGATTTTTGAACGCTCTTTTCTTGTTCCTCGATATTTGTGAAGACCATTTCACAATCCTCTATAACACGTTGTAGTTGTTCTAAAGCTCCATCGATGGAAGTCAATACTCCATCAAGCGCTGTCGATGTCTTAGCGTTTATTGCTGCTTTTTTTAGAGTGATAATACAGTCAGAACATTTATCATGGCATGATGTTAAGCAGGTCTTACAAATTGCCTCATCATGCCACCTACAATAACTGTCAAGGTCAATTCCATGCTCATCGCACGCTGTTTTAATCGAAATGCTTTCCCCTGTTCTGTTATCTTCCATCGGTATTAATGTGTCGTCCGTAGACAACCGAGATTTTGGGATGGGACCTTGGTCTTTTCAGAAACGTCGGTTTACATTTCACACCACGTTCATCTTTATTTCCGTGGCAACAAGGACCAAGTTGAATGACCTACAACATATAATATAGCATACATCAGTGCGGCAATTCATGTCAAGCCATAGTTTTTGTCGAGCCTGCGACTTTTAAAAAAGAAAGTTATTTTTTTTTTGTAATGTTAATTTCCCTCTTATTATGAGTAATATGATAACTATACTTGGTATGTGCGTACCTTGCAAGGTCTTCATAACCGTCAGACAGTTTTCACTTGACCTCGACCTCATTTCATGGATCAGTGAATAAGGTTGAGTTTTTATGGTCAAGTCCATACCTCAGATACTGTGAGCAATAGGTCTACTATATTTGGTGTATGGAATGATTGTAAGGTGTACATGTCCAACTGGCAGGTGTCATCTTACCTTGATCTCATTTTCGTGGTTCAGTTTTTATAGTTAAGTTTTTGTGTTTTGGTGTGTTTTGGTGTTTTGGTGAGGTTGGCTTCCAAACTTAGCGTCACTGGTTAGTCTTGTGTGGACGTAACGCACCTCTGGCGTATTAAATTTTTAACCTGGTATCTATTGTTGGCTATTATTCATTTGTTTATCTGTCCTATATTTTCTCCAATTTATTTGTATTGTAGTCCTGTCATATGATATTGTCATTTTAATGTTATAATTAACATCGTCATTAAAGCGGGAGGCTTGGCATGCCACAAAACCAGGTTCAACCCACCATTTTTATTTTAAAATGACCTGTACCAAGTCAGGGAAATGGCCATTGTTATATTATAGTTCGTTTCTGTGTGTGTTACATTTCAATGTTATGTTTCTGTTGTGTCGTAGTTCTCTTATATTTGATGCGTTTCCCTCAGTTTTAGTTTGTAACCCCGATTTGTTTTTTCTCTTCGATTTATGAATTTCGAACAGCGGTATACTACTGTTGCCTTTATTTCTTACAATGTATGTAATAGGTCTACTATATTTGGTGTATGAAATGATTGTAGGTGTACATGTCCAACTGGTAGGTGTCATCTGACCTTGACCTCATCTACATGCATGTTTCATGGTTCAGGGGTCAAAGTTAAGTTTTTTCCCCCCTGATACTATATGCAATAGGTCAACTATATTTGGTGTATGGGAATATTTTATAATGTACATGTCAGTCCGGCAGGTTTTATTTCACCTTGACCTCATTTTGGTGATTCATTGGTCAATGTTTAGTTTTCTTTATTAAGTCTGGGTTTTTTTAAAACTATAAGCAATATGTCAACTACATTTACTGTATTGAATGATTGTAAGCTGTACATTTATTTCTCATTCGGTTTATATGAACTTGACCTCATTTTCTTGGATCATGTTAAGTTTATGTGATAGTTGTAGTAAAGTTTTATATTTAGGACTCTCAACATAATATCAATGGTTGGTAAAGAAGGCGATACATTTCAGCGTTTGCACTCTTGTTAAATGTAAGGGATAAAATAATCTACTTTTATTTCCATGTTGATCAGTAAATGTGTCTTTTCAGGGTGGAAATATTATTTTTTTAAACTTGTATTTTTTTGAAGTTACTCCAACCTATCTTCAAAGATTCGTTTACAAAATTCTACGATTTGGACCAGAATTACGTTTGTCTTTCTCTGGTAGGTGTTTTCATATAGGTAGGCTGATATCTGTTAAACATAATCAAACACATACCCGTTACTTTGCAGTTGACTATGCTAATGCTATATCAAAACTGCTTTAACAACAATGTACACATTTACGTCATTGATTATTAAGGTTTATTCCTTTAGAATATTTTATAACTATTTAAATGCTAGAAGATTTTTAAAAGAAACTCTGGATATGGCCTTGAAATTCAAGGGGGTTGATTATTCTTATTTCATGCACATTTCCATCTTTTCAAACAAGTGCTCAAAAGAACTTCTTTTTCCATTTAACAAAACATTAAATTGTATGATATCTTAAAAATAGTTTGTTATAAGTATATGTGTTGTCTCGTCACATGATAAAATATACTTTATTACCTATAATGACTAACCGTAGATTGTCCATGGAAAACAGAAAATATATATCAACCAGTGAGCGAGACATCAATAAATAAATATTAAAACATTTCCCAAAATAACCGTTCTTATATCCTGTTTTCCTATTATACAAGACCAAACACGTTACCAAATTGATGTTTGGAAACGCATAAATATTTCAACACAAAATATTACGGAATAGTAACCTACCTAGAAAACTCACTCCATAAAATTGAAGTACTGGTCAATCTACATATAAACATCCAGATCTCACCAAAAGTTCTTTTAAAACGCTGCCACCAACTAAAAAATAAAGGTATACATTGTCAATACTGAAACTAGATTTTATAATTAACACAGGTAGCTTAAACAGTAACAATGCCATGCAGTGGTGTTTTAAATTTGAATAAAAAATGTACAGAGTTATCGATATATTAGTATATATACTGTCAATGTTATTTGAAGAATAAACATTTATCTAGGTATGTATGGTGTAAACGGGGAAAATCTGATAGAAAATATCTTGGTTCTTGTTTAGTTCTTCCCTTAATTCGAATATATTTATATCTATTAGAAATCCACCGTTACAACTGGATAACTTGTGGACGGGGTATCTACTAATGCGTTCATCAGCATATATGCAATGAATGAATGCATACAAGTAAACATATTCATATTTCATTTTCAGACTGGTTAAAAATTGGTACATTATAAAATGAGACATAAGAGAATACACATTATGTACAGCATAAAAATATAAACAAAAGAAAAAAGATACCAGAGGAACAGTTAAACTCATAGATTGAAAATAAACAGACAACGCCATGGCTAAAAAAGAAAAGACAAACAGACAAAATAATAGTACAGAAGCCACAACATACAAAACTTCAAACTAAACAACTAAGAGTTACGTAGAACATATTACAAAATCAAATAACATGTTACCCTGTTAGATTTAATTTGCTCTAACTGGCGCAGTTTAGCTTTTGGGGCATAAGCCAAAACCTGCGTTGTATCCTGTATTCTATCTTGTGCGAGTTTAAATGTCCCTTTGGTGTCTTTTGTCTATCTAAACCAAGCAGCCATGTTTCTTGGAAAAGAATTAAAAAAAAAACCACAAAGTTTATAACAGCTGCCATGATGTTTTTTAGACTTAGTTTGGTTGAAATTGGTTCAGTGGCTTGCTATGACCTGTGTTCAAGAAAACCAGAGGCACACAATTACATGCCTGTATGTTCAACTGGATCGAAAATTGCCAACTTGGTAATAAGACTTGTGTATACACACACTGTGTTGCTGATATTTTTTATTTTACAATTTACATATCGCTCTCGTCTCTTTTATGAGCAAAAGTAAAAAAAAAAACATTAAAAAATAACATTCCAGGGGCAATAACTCTGAAACCGGTTGACGAGATATTTTTCAGAAATTTTCTAGATTAATAGATTTTGTCATGCTGATCATTTTTTCAATTTGCACCTTTCATCTTGATTCAATATTTTTTTACAACAACAGCCTAAAACTGTAAAAAGTGAATATACGAGAGCAATAACTTCAAAACTTGTCAACATATTTTCTCCAATTTTTAGGGTAAATACATTTTGTCTTGTTGATTCTGTTTGTATTTTAGACTTTCTATCTAGTACCACGTTTTTTAGTAAATGGCAAGAGAATGGCAAAAAAGTTAAAATCTACAATGCAGGATTTTCTCGCTGCATTTGCTCTTTGGTTGGGTTGTTGTCTCTTTGACACATTTTAAATTTCCATTACCAAATTTATTGCAGGTTGAGGGTAGATGTAATTTGACCTCTATGTTCAAAGACAGAGAGGCAATATTGGCCTATCTACTTGAACAAAAATCACAAACTCTACATCCTAAAGATGAGGCGGACTAACTTTGGTTTTCTATCTATTTGAGCAGTTTCGAAGGAGAAAATTTCAAAAGAAAAATCTTTGTCAGACAGACAAGTCACAGACTGACAACGATGACAAGACAGAGACTGACAACGACGACAAGACAGAGACTGACAACGATGACCAGACAGAGACTGACAACGATGACCAGACAGAGACTGACAACGATGACCAGACAGAGACTGACAACGATGATAAGACAGAGACTGTCAACGATGACAAGACAGAGACTGACAACGATGACAAGACGGAGACTGACAACGATAAAAAGACAGAGACTGTCAACGATGACAAGACAGAGACTGACAACAATGACAAGACACAGACTGACAATGATGACAAGACATGTACTGACAATGATGACAAGACATGTACTGACAATGATGACTAGACAGAGACTGACAACGATGAAAAGATGGAGACTGACAACGATGACAAGACAGAGACTGACAACGATGATAAGACAGACTGACAACGAGGACAAGACAGAGACTGACAACGATGACAAGGCAGAGACTGACAACGATGACAAGGCAGATACTGACAACGATGACAAGACAGAGACTGACAATGATGACAAGACAGAGACTGACAACAATGACAAGGCAGACTGACAACGATGACAAGATGGAGACTGACAATGATGACAAGACAGAGACTGACAACGATGACAAGACAGAGACTGACAACGATGACAAGACGGAGACTGACAACGATGACAAGACGGAGACTGACAACGACGATAAGACAGAGACTGACGATGACAAGACATGTACTGACAACGATGACAAGACAAAGACTGACAACGATGATAAGACGGAGACTGGCAACGATGATAAGACAGAGACTGACAACGATGACAAGACAGAGACTGACAACGATGACAAGACAGAGACTGACAACGATGACAAGACGGAGACTGACAACGATGATAAGACAGAGACTGACGATGACAAGACATGTACTGACAACGATGACAAGAGAGAGACTGACAACGATGATAAGACGGAGACTGACAACGATGACAAGACATGTACTGACAACGATGACAAGACAAAGACTGACAACGATGACAAGACGGAGACTGACAACGATGCAAAATGATGGCATAAGTTTGAGACAGGTGAGCAGTATCATATTGTATACAATGCTATATTTTGTTATTGATTGTGTAATTGTTCACGTCTTTCTTTCTTCAGTTCGTACCATCTTTTAAAGTCCTCAGAATACATTTTAAAAAATTTCATCGACATTGTATTTTGCTGGTTAAAAACCCATTAAAATATTGTTTTTATAGAGGATATCAGAAAAGGAGCATTTAGCTCAAGTCTTGATTAATGCATGATTTTTTTTATTAGTTGAACTACCTGTTTATAACTGTGATTACTCTGAGATCCGTACTTAGTGTCTTCTTGTTGTGGGGATGTATAAGTACCCTGCCACTTCCACTGTGAGTCTGTTCATATGGTGTACTGTTACTACACAGTTCCTTGTTAGTTGGAAGTTAGGGTGCCTGCTAACATATTTAACTCCCCTCCCCATTCTGTATGTATGTATCAGGCCGTTAGTTTTCTTGTTTGAGTTGTTTTACATTGTCATTTCATGGCCTTTTACAGCTGACTCTGTAGTAATGTGTTTAATCAATGTTGAGGGCTGTACGGTGATCTAGAGTTGTTAATTTCATAGTCATTTGGTCTTTTGCTAGAGTTGTAGCATTAGCAATCATACGACATCTTATTTTCATATTACATTATATTTACAGAAAATAAACACTGGTTTAGATGTCAATATTTTTATTCATTACTCATTATATAAAAACAATTAAAGCTACTACATGTAACCTAGAGACACTTTTAAAGTGTAATCAACACATACATCTTACTTTGCTAACAAACAAAATTTGCATACTTTAATAATAAAATGGTTAATTTCTTCACACAGTTATTGTAGCTTGTTATAAAGCTATTAAACATGTATACACCAAAGAATCGTTTGTTACATACTCAGCCAATACAATAGCAAATGTCCTTAGCTGTCTTAGTTCTTAATTTAAAAATAATGACACATTTATACATATTTAAATTCTTATTTCAAACTTAAAATGTACTTCCAAATTGATTTGTTTATGGAAAAAGAAGTGAGTTTAGTTTGTATACAGGGTCTTTGAGAGTTTGGATGATTCACCTTTTATCTTTTCCACCATATTTGTTTGTGACAGTGGCCATGACTGTATCATGTAATATTTATTCCAAACTTTGGTTTTAGAATCGTAGACTCTTATAACAATTGAGCAAGACATCCGTTGAAGTTGGAAATAAAGTATGTAAGTACATGTACAGTAGTCATTACGTAATACTATATTATATAGAATGTACCGATGATAAATTACTACTCAGTAAAAAGTACTCATACATCACATTGGTCAAATCATAACTTCAGTAAAAATCTAGTTTTTGAACTGATGTGAACTAAAGTAGTGTAATTTTAGAAAAAAAATTCTTGACACAGTTCATATATATAATAGCACCATCTTCAATAATCACAAATAATATTGGATGCTAGTACTAGTGTAAAAACCGTATGTCTCTAAAAACACCTGGCGGGTTGGAGGCCATCATTGGGTGTCAGCACTTATTTTTTACTTTTGCAAATTAATGATAATGATAGATTTTTTTCTTATCATGTTCTCTTCAAAATATCAGTGATTTCATGCAAAAGTTTGCTTAAAAATACATTCCATTTATCATTACTATATCAAAGCATCAATTTTTTTTGACAGTAGTTTTATTTATTTCAATATATTGCATACTATGATTCTGGCAATTGAAATATTTGTTCAGTATCAAGTGATAAGTTTTTGTAAACACATAGGAACATATGAGACAGAATGTTATTTGAATTGATATTTTGTAGGTAATCATTAGAATCCTTATTATTAATGCTATATACTGCTTGACACAAACTTCCTATTTATAGGAAAGAATAAAGATGTTTTCTTATGTCAATAAAAAATAATAGTTGACAATTTTGGAAAGAACTAAGATTACACAGGGTAATATTCTGTAATGGGGTATTCCTATATTAAGACTTGTAAAATATATATTTTTTCTCTATTTCTCCAACAACCTTCAACACAGATTATTTATATTGGACAGAATGTTTGCACTTAGAATGATACAGATCACTAGGTTTTCATCTTAACATTCTGCAAGGCTCAAATACACCATAGCACTACATTAAAACACAATCAGACTGTCACTTTAAGCCACTAATTTGCATTCAACATTGTGCAATATTTTGTGTAATATAATCAATGTAATATAATGTAATACCATGAAATGATCAATGTAATACAATGTAATACAGTGTAATGATCAATGTAATGCAAGAATAATCAAGGTAATACAAGAAAAATCAATGTATTACAATGTGATACAAGAAAAATCAATGTAATAAAAGAAAAATCAATGTATTACAAGAATAATCAATGTATTACAATGTGATACAAGAAAAATCAATGTAATAAAAGAAAAATCAATGTATTACAATGTGATACAAGAAAAATCAATGTATTACAATGTAATACAAGAAAAATCAATGTATTACAATGTAATACAAGAAAAATCAATGTATTACAATGTGATACAAGAATAATCAATGCATTACAATGTAATACAAGAATGATCAATGCAATACAATGTAATACAAGAATGATAAATGTAATACAATGTAATACAAGAATGATCAATGCAATACAATGTAATACAAGAATGATAAATGTAATACAATGTAATACAAAAATGATCAATGCAATACAATGTAATACAAGAATGATAAATGTAATACAATGTAATACAAGAATAAATCAATTCACAATGTAATATAAGAATAATCAATGCAATACAATGTAATACAAGAATGATCAATGTAATACAATGTAATACAAGAATAATCAATGTGATACAAGCATGAATGATGTTGTTCTACAGACAAACCATGAAATATGAAACTGAAGAAATGAAATAATAAAGCATAATGTACTTGCATAATCATTAAATGGAAGATCTGTACAAACACATGATTCAATATGAACATGTAAGATCTGTTAACCCTTTTAAAACCATGACAACCAGACACTGTCAAACATACACATATAACTGTACAGTGTCGCAGTCAGTAACAACAACTGATATCAACTTAATGAAATGTATGAGCAGAGTCATGCATTTAAATACTGTTAAATCTGAATATCTATTAATGAATTTGTTCATCGTGATAAGAACACTCATCTTTATTGCAGAACAAAAATTTAGATTAGTGGAAATAAATGCAAGTGTTACAACATAAACACACAGTGTAAGATATAACTACATTTGAAAAATCAAACTTCTGAAATTTGGTCTGACTGACAAGATTATACAGTTATTCCTAAATCAGCCTGATTTATAAAGTACATTTATATGCAGATGGAAGAATAAGAAGAAACATCTACAAAGAGAGGTCAGGTCTCAATGATAATAATGTATATTAACTGTGTGTAAATCGGAAAACACACAATATTAAAAGATGTCATTCATTTAATTGTCAAACTTTAAAAATAGAAACCAAATAAGAATTTCCTAAATTAAAAAAAATATGAATTTGCATAGAACATAAGAACTTATAAATTTCATTTTAATAGTAGATTGTCTCCCTTTGACTGTTAAAAATCTGATTTCAGTGAAAACTTGATAAAACATTCATTTCTTTGAAGTACTTTGAGAAAAGTCAAGATGAAAGTGTTAAAATATACTTATTAAATATCATTCCATTCTGTAAACATGTATTTCAGAGAAAATTTCTTTTATCTTATTTTGTGACAGTGAGGCAAAAAATAAATTTACCAAAATAAAATTTGACTTTATTGAAATGTATGAAAAAAGATGTGGGGGAAAACATCATTGAGACAGCAATCTTACAAGACAAATTCAACAAATATGAACAATTAGAAATTTAATTATTATGCTTGCATTCAGACAAAAGAAACTGGTCTTAAATACAATACATTAACAATGATAAGATAAAACCCAGAACTTTAAGAGACATCACATGTAAACGTAAGGTGTAATGTATTCACTTCAATATTTGTTACATCATAGGCACATGTACTCCTTTTTGACATTTTATTATAGCACCAACACTTTAAGCACTAGATTGAAATTCAAGTGATCATTTTGAAGATCTTTCACCTCTTGTTAACCTATATAGAGTATTCAGCATAAAATAACACATAATTAATCTGTTTTTAAATTGAAATTCACATTGTATTTATTCTTCATTTCTATGCATAGAAATACACATGTAAGAGTAAACAGATGATACATCCAAACTGTTGCATACACTATCATAGGAAGAGAAAATAACGGACAAAATAATGATAAATAAACTTGATTAGCATGGATCTTTCACTTAATTGTGCTTTTTAGATACTAACAAAAATAAGGTTAAAAATATAATGGATTAAAAGAGTTAAATAAAGATCATTTCTGATAAACTGAATTTTCTGTAAAGGTAAAACAAGTTTGGACACTCAAATGGTTTATAAGTAAATAAAAATGTGACATACTATATATAAGTATAAGTAATCTGTATGTTAAACCAAGTAAACAGAAGTATCACAATTAGAAACTATGACCAGAATTACCATTTGACCTTTCACATCTTACTTCCTGCAAACAAATGCATCTGTAGTTACCAGAATGTTCAAACTGATTATAGGCAATATTCTATTTATAAACTTTGTCTTCTGTCCTCAAAATCAAAATGTAAAGCAGTTTTCTCATTTCCATGACTGATGTCAATTCAGTCTTTTGATATATTTACCAAAATTACTGACTATATTTTCCTGATTGTACGTATAGCAATTCAAATCAGATTGACCAATCTATAAAATAAAATAAAAATCTAATAATTATATGCTTCTAAAGGCAATACTGCTTGTAAACTGTATATGCAATCTTTAAAATGATGGTTGAACTTATTCCTTTTGTATCAGTTCTGAATTGATGTGTCCCTTTTTATTTTATTTTATGTTAAAGGTTCTCTTTCAGTTTCAAAATAATAAGAACTGGCCTCACGGTCATAAAACTTTCGAACATGATTTTTGTACTCAGACTAGAAAATCAACCAATCAAATTGCTGGATTTCATGTTTCGAGCATGATTTTTGTGCTCCGAGCCTAGTCCAGTATTGCTTTATCTTAATAGCACAATTTATCATATGGAAATAAACATGACTTGTTGTAGATCTGGAAACACAGTGTTTACCAATATGAAAAGATGTATAAAATGAAACTGTATTACCATGATAAATACTTCATGAAAATCACTTGCTAATATTGCACTTCTATAATAATCTATTTACCTTAATATATAAAATATGTGTTAATGCCCCTTTTGAGCTTCTTTAGCAGCTAAAATTAAAGGTTGTAAATTGGCTAATGGTTTTGCTAGTCGTAAAAAGGGATGCTGAAAAAGATAAAGAAAACATTATAATAACTCTCTCTATATATAATTGGTTCTAAATATGTATTGTCTAAGAAACAATTACATCAGAATGATGAAGTATTCATCAATGTTCTATGTAAGATGTATGTTTTGAGAACCTCTACCATATACAGAGATTCTTTATATGCAGAATCTCTGTATATGGCAAGTAGCAGGTTTTCCAATGCTTTTCATTAGTTGCTGTCGGTATATTTTTATTTTTGTTACAAATTAGGCCGTTAGTTTTATCCTTTGAATAGTTTCATATTTTTTCTGTCTGGGCCTTCAATAGCTGACTATGCAGCATGTTTTTTATTGTTGCTTATATGCACTTCATTTGAATTCTGGCAGATGTCTAATGGGCAATCATACCACATCTTCTTATTGTAAATGAACATCAGTGTTTGATATAAATTCTGTCAGTGATGTGCTTGTTTATACTCGCTGCAATGGTTTGCACCTGTCATAAGTCAGGAATCTAATGTTCAGTAGTTGTTGTTTGTTGATGTGGTTCATAAGTGTTTCTTGTTTTTATATAGATTAGACCATTGGTTTCCCGTTTAAATGGTTTTACACTAGTAATTTTTTGGGGGCCCTTTATAGCTTGCTGTTAAGTGTGAGCCAAGACCCTGTGTTGAAGACAGTACTTTGACCAATAATTGTTTAATTTTTAAAAATTGTGACTTGGATTGAGAGTTGTCTCATTGGCACTTATACCACATCTTCTTATTTAGTAGTTAATATAATGTCTGTCTGTGCTTGTTCTGTAAATCGTTACAAACCTTTAAGAGATCAGAGGCACAACAACGTTTGTCTACATCCACCTCTAGACATTTATCTAAGACGTCTTGGAACAAAGGAGATAAATCTTACAAACCTTTAGGAGATCTGAGGCACAACAACGTTTGTCTACATCCACCTCCAGAAATTTATCTAAGAAGTCTTGGAACAAGGGAGATACATCATACAAACCTTTAAGAGATCCGAGGCACAACAATGTTTGTCTACATCTACCTCTACACATTTATCTAGGAAGTCTTGGAACAAGGGGGATAAATCTTACAAACCTTTAGGAGATCTGAGGCACAACAACGTTTGTCTACATCCACCTCCAGACATTTATCTAAGAAGTCTTGGAACACAGGAGATAATTTATGTTTTTCTTTTATGTCTGGTTTACCATTAGTGGCAATTAAATACAAAGCCTAAAATACAAAACATGCTAATTATCTTATAAGATAAAGAAAAATTTATCTTAAACATAGATATTTATAGGATGTATTTTGAACAATCCTGTACAAATTTTTCTAGGAGCTTTTAGATGTTTCTGAATTTTATTCTGAACTGTAAATGCCAAACTAAATTTTTTTTTAGCTAAATCCCAAAAAGTAGAAATAAATGTTACACATAACTTAATTCACTTTTTCAATTGTCAGGTGTGACAGTGCAAGCCCTGTACATCAGGTCCATAATCTGGTCTTTTTATTTTTTACATGTATCATTTATCTCATGCATTTGAGCCAATAAATTTTTCTGATCCTTTTAATTGTTTTTATATCTTTTTATTTTCATCACTACTCACTCTAAGAGGATTCTCATTTAAATAAGGAGGTTCTCCTTCTATCATTTCTATTGCCATGATCCCTAAACTCCAAACATCTACTTTAGGACCATACTGTTTTCTGTAAAATAAATTAGAATAAGCACTGACTTACATAATTGAGTTTGATAAACAACTTCAAAATTAATGGAGAATGTGTCCATGGGATACAGATGGTGTCCCAGCTTGCACATGACCTTTTTAAAGGACAAAACTCAAGCAAGCTAAATACGAAGTTGATCTGGATTTTAAGGTAAAAGCATGGTGTAAAAATCTCATACCATTTGGTTGGGGCAAACTTCAGTTAGAGAATGGTCAATTTGTGAATGGGCATAACTTTAGAAAGGTAGAAATGACACCACCCTAATGTGATCGTTTTTTGTGTACAAGTTTCATAACATTTGGATTAGGCAATCTAAAGTTAGATACTGTGAAAGTACTTTTATTCGTGGGGTACCAATTTTCGTGGTTTTCGTGGATGACTCTATCCACGAATTTAAGTGTCCAACGAAATAAAACAACATTGTCCAAAAACGAGACATGGAAAGATCCCCATCGGTAGGTTTGACTACTGATATGATCTAGATAATATATTAAATAACGCAAAATCTAAGAATACTTTAATAGCAGTCACAGAACTACAATTGCATGCAGGATTATACCCATTTAATCTTTTATAACCTAAATTGTACAACTTTTGATCTTTTAATTCTCATAAAAAATATTTTTGATCGATGAAAGTCAGATTTCCGGTATTGATATGCTAGTATGATAAAGTGTTCATTTTAATTCTCATAATTCTCGTACATATGGGAAATAATAATTTCATGCTGGGCTTGATTTTGGTAAGAATTATTTGACAACTCAAGATACGTTTATAGCATTTGTTTATGTTACTGTTTTCTTTAGGTGACATGTTTATGGCCTAATTAACACCTTTGATGGTCTCACTTTACCATGGGTTAATTAGTGTTATCACTACGATTTACACGGGTCTATGTTTACTTTGCAATTACCCTCAATCCAGACTATTTGTAACCTTCTTTCTAAAAGCTTTAATTTTTCAATATTTTTTTTTTTTAGAAAACTAAAATCCACGAATTTAAAAACCCACGAACATGTAAATATTGCTCAAACCACGAAAATTGATACCCACGAATTAAAGTACTTTCACAGTATTAGGCTAGGGTCTTTTTAGTTTGTTGGTTTACCGATCCGCCGACCTGATTTTGCTGATTTGCAGACTAAAATAAAATTGACTTTTCATGCTTTTTTATTCCCGCCGACCATATCAAATACGTTATCTTTGAAAAATAAATAAAATATTCTTTTTTTATGAAATGAAATGCATTAAACACTAACGGAATTGATAACACTTTCTGTTGTGAAAAATAAAACTTCAAATTTACGTATCTAAAAATAGACAAATCAATCATAACTGACCTTGAAATGTCATTTGTGCAAATAATTTTGCGGAACAAAACCTGTGTTTAAAACCCATTACACAATAAGTTCCTTTCCCGTATTTGTCATCATTCCGTAAGATGCATCATCTCATAGAAAAATGGAAAATGAACTTGTCCAACCGTGAAAGACGTTAAGTTAAAGTACTAAATATTAGTAAATGATTAATTATTTGGAATTTTCTTCAGACTAGTGTCATTGATCATAAAAATGTGTCCATTTGGATATAAAAAATGGGAATGCAAGACAACTGATTAACCTGATATCCTCGTATTTCCAGTGGACAAGTCTATTACAATTTTGACATGTTTGTTGAAACTTATTTTGTAAGATGTTTTTGCAATTTTTTTCTTTATCAGTTTTCGTGCTTGAAGATCATTCATTATTCACCAAGTTTCCTAAAATCGATTAAGGTCTACGTTTGTGAAATGACGTTTAATTTCGTCTTTGTCCGTGGACACAAACCCCCTTTTTCATAGGAAATTAATAGACGATGTCATGCAATGTTTATGACAGCTGAGCAATAATATTTCATTGAACTAATATTTAAGAAATGATGATAAAATAGCACACCGAACATATTGTTAGAAAGGGGAAATATATTTTTTTGCATATTTTTCTGTTTTCAAAGATATTTTTTTATCTTTTTTTTTATCTGGAGTCTTTTCTTGTCAGTAGCTACGAATGTTGTTCATGTTTAAAAACACAAATCAGGTCTCAGACATGACGAGATCTTACCTTGTGACAACTTCAGGGGCCATCCAATAAGGTGTTCCAACCATAGTTGATCGCTTATTTTGTTCAGGAGACAATTGAGCACAAAAACCAAAATCAGCTGCGAAAAGACAAATATATGGTTTACAACTATTCTTTGTAGTATAATACAAGAGCATCGGTCTTAAATAACTATAATTGGTTTTTTTTTCAAGTCCAGGTGTCTTTTGCTATATTGCTAAATGATACTAATGAAGAAATGACTATGTAATTTCGAGTCACTTGAGATGAAAAATTATCACACAAAAAGATCTAAACAAAATTTAAGAAAAAGTGAAAATCAAGAATCTTATGACAAATTCTTCTCTTTTATCCTGTACAAAATGTGAACATGCACATTATATATACAGAGGTTCAACTTCTTTGATATGTAGTAAATATATAAGAATACTATCTGAAGGTACATTTCATTTTAAAGTAAGATCTATCTTCTAAAGAATATATAATAAGTAATATTGATACCTCCTAATGGATTTATGATAAGTAGTATCTATACCTCCCAATTGATTTATAATAAGTAGTATGTAAACCTCCTCACAGATTTAGTATAACTTACTTAGTTTGACACTACCATCCATTCCTAACAGTATATTATCACTTTTTATATCTCTGTGGATCACCTGGTTCTCATGAAGAAATTCTAATGCATGTAAACACTGAAATAGTTATTAATAGTCATTTAGTCATACACAGAATCCTAAAAGACATGACATATTCTTATAAACATTAAGAGTATTAGTACTAGTTACCTTATAGCATACTGTCCAGTATCTGCATATATGAACCTTACATTTGTGCTTTCGTAAGCCAGTTTTATCGTTATCGTTTTCGGAGGTTACACAATATGTAACAATCCCAAACGTGTCCATCCCCCCAAACGTGTCCAATTCCCCCAAGCGTGTCTTTTCTCCCCAAACATGTCCTTAATATTCAATATTGCCAAAACATGTTGTAAATATTCAATATATTAACAACTTACATTCGGGCTTACACACGAATGTCCTAAATGAAATCAATAGCATTAATGTCAATCCTATAATGGGGGAAACAGTTGATGTAGTGATTATTTATATGATTTTTACCCTACTGCACAATCACCACTCCAGGTGTTGGTTCACTTATATTCTTATATGATTAGTTTGTTTAATGCCTGTTGTTAACAAGTATCTACAGAAACTAGACTATTTACCGGGTTTGTAATAACATGAGCAACACGACGGGTGCCACATGTGGAGCAGAATCTGTTTACCCTTCCAGAGATCAACCCCAGTTTTTGGTGAGGTTCGTGCTGCTTAGTCTTAAGTTTTATATGTTGTCTTGTATACTATTATATGTCTGTTTGTCTTTTTATTTTTTACCATGACGTTGTCATTTTTTTTTTTTCGATCTATGAGTTTGACTGTCCTTCTGGTATCTTTCGCCCCTCTTTTATCATAATTGCAAATTAAATCAGTAACATATGAATTAACTTTTATTATGTAAATTATTTTGTACTAATTAACTCCAATGATGCCTTTTATATCAATCTGAATACTAGACAGTGTGCTTTTAGCAGAATTTACCTTTTTTTCAACAGTTTTGATATTTTAAAAGCTCTTCAAATTATATAACACTTTCTCCTACCTCTCTTATAACAGCAGCTATTTGACCCTCATCCATACAAGTCTCTGTGACTACATCTGTTAAAGACCCACCAGCTAAATATTCCATAACAACCTATAATTAATAATCAAATATTTACAATAACTGTGGCTTGGAGATCAAAATCATTTGATGTGTACTATCCTGGTTTCCCTATCTACTGTTTCTGAAACATTACAATTATTAGATGTAAAAAAACTCAATTCAACAGAGTTCTTTTCACTGTACATAAATCTCCCTCAACTAGTTTATAAGACATTTAATGTACTTCAGTTTTTATTTGGTTCTCAATTATTCAAATCTAACAAAAACAGTATTGATATAACCAATTAAATAATAAAAATGTGCCATTCAGCTTAATCTTTTGTATAGTAGATAAAAGTTTTCTGTTCTTGGTAAAACAAAAGTCATGTCTATAGATAGAAGTACTTATCCACAACTCCTCACCTCCTACGTTATTTCGTCATGTCTATAAAAAGAAGTATTTACCCACAATTCCTCACCCCCTACATTATTTAGTCTTGTCTATAAATAGAAGTACTTACCCACAATTCCTCTCCCCCTACGTTATTTAGTCATGTCTATAAATAGAAGTACTTACCCACAATTCCTCTCCCCCTACGTTATTTAGTAAATAAGAATCCAGGTAATTAACAATATTAGGATTTTGATTTTCCCGCATCACTAGAATTTCATTAATTATAAGTTCCTTTTTAGGTTGTTGAGATAAGTTCATTGTCTTTATAGCCACTTCACGACCTGTGGCAACCTCCATGGCAATAAATACAGTTCCTGAGGCTCTGAAATGTCAAATAAAAGTTAAGGATAGTGTACTCAATTCACTTACATAAACCAGCAATAAATTATTGTCAATGAAAATAATCCTGAGTATAACATAGTGAAAACTAACTAACATATAAGATAATCAAGTCATTTCTTAAGATAATAGTGTCATCTTTCATACTGATATAATCAAATGGTTCCAGTTTTCATTTGCATTTGTATAATTTTTGTATAATTCTATTGGAGTGAAAAAGCATGTCAGTTATATCCAGCTTTTGGTTTGTTTTTCAATGAACTATTTTTACACTGTCACTGATAGCAGGTGCACTCAAAGGTTTTTTTACTGTAATAAAATATGATAATAAAGCACTTTGCTATTGTTGTCGGCCAATCAGAATGACGGATTATAAGACAAAGAGTAGGAGTAATTTCATTGTTTATAAAACAACATCATGTTATAAGTTAAATGTCCATTGCTGAGGATGTTTTTAGTCATTACAATGTTTTGTTGTACACTTTGATAATATAATATAGAATGTATTAGATTCTGAAATGGTGATTTGACATTTTATCTTACCCTTGGCCAATTTTTTCCATTTTAGTATATTTCCTATTGGGGTCTCCGATTGTCACTATTGTTCGTAATTTTTCTATTATTTCTTCATCTGTCATTTTCTTTTTCTTTGGTTTATCATTTTTTGAGATAGCTCCGTTTGTTTTCTCTTCACTTTCCACAGGTTTTGTATACTACAAGACAAACGTTGATCAAAAATACAATGTGGTGTTTTTAACATATATATGATGTTCAGGAAATATATTAGCAAAATAGATACGTTGTGAAAGTAAAATTTCCTGATATGCTAGATAAAGGAAATTCCTTCTCTAGGCTGGTATTTTTCACAGTTTCATATTATCTAAATTTACTTAATGATTTAGCTTTAACAGGATCTTGTAACTTACACACTGATATTTTTCTCATTTGAATTGTTATACATTTTTTCTCATTGTTGAAGACCATACAGTGAACTATGTTGCTACCTTCTACATCATTAGGTCTCTGGCATTCAAAACACACCTTCTTTTTGTAAAACATATTCCAAACATACCAGTTCTTTAGATTTTAGGTCTTGTTACTTTAACTATTGATTATTTTTTTATCTTGAACTTGTTGCAATGTATACACACATTTATTCTAATTTTAACAATTTCTCGTTGTTGAAGGCTGTTGAGGTGATAACTTCTTTGTCAGTTGGTCTCAGAGTTGTCCAATGTGCATTCATAACACATCTTTTTTTTTTTTAAAATACTTTAAACTTACAATTGATTTTGTTTTATCAGGACGTGTTGCTATAGGGGGAGGTGCTTCCTCATCATCATCATCCTCGGGAGTCGAGGCCCCTGTTGAATTTTCTGGCTTTGCAGTTGGTGCTGGTTGCTGAAAGACAAAATATTGATGAAGCAATTGACTACTGCAAACTTTTTACCAATAACAAGGGTGGAATTGTAAGACAGTTTAAACTTAAATTATCAAAGTCTTTCTTACAAAAATAAATACTTAGATATACAAATTTTACTCTCTGTAAACTTATAAATGATAAATTCATAATGTCATGTCTCATGTTTCACATTCATTTATTTTCCCGAAAGAAACTGGACTGTATTTTTTGTATTACAATTTTCATTAACTTCCATTAACTCACAATAAATTTCTCTTGGACAATCCTTCTGATGCCATGATATAAGTCACTTATACTTACCATTTTTATGTATATTTTGTGTAAACATATTTATTTTGATAGAATGTAATTGTTTTTATAAGTCTTTGACATGCAAACAATTTTTGATAATCACATGCGAATTTGTGTCACTGTAGGCAAAGTGTGAATCCATAAAATGTTTTCAGTTGGAATATGGTCAGAAACGTCACTGTGGATAAGCTTGACAGGAGATAAAGTGCTTTTTTGCGAATAAGTTGATACTTTGTTTGTATACTGAATTTTTATTTTGATTTATATGTTTCCATTAGAGGTACATAATATTTTCTATTATTTGATACCATTTTTGTTGATTTGTCTGAAATGTTACATTAGCTGTTTTTGTATTGATTGTCTTTGTTTATTGTAGCTTTTCACCATATAGATGTGCAACGGAATAAATACTATCTCACAGTATTGAATTTGATTTGTTAGTCCCTAACAATTTAGCAAATTGGTTTAGCTGGGCTGCGTCTAGGCAGTCACACATAAAATTGTTTTTCTATT
The DNA here is from genome assembly GCF_963676685.1 of Mytilus edulis. Taxonomy (NCBI): domain Eukaryota; kingdom Metazoa; phylum Mollusca; class Bivalvia; order Mytilida; family Mytilidae; genus Mytilus; species Mytilus edulis. The sequence goes on from NC_092346.1 coordinate 105,544,285, forward strand.
TAACAATATTAGTGTTAACTACGGTCCATTGTCTTAGAGACACAACATTGCCCCTGCATGCTTAAATCTATAAGATATGTGACAGAATTTATTTATTTAGATATAGCATTTTCATTTTTTGACCAATCACTCAACATAGGAACGGAAGTGACAACCTTCAAAAAACGCTAAGTTTTTAATGAAAATGCAATGAAATTGAAAGTTGTCTATTGTTTGTCACACTGTCAAACTATGCAAAAGTGAGAATTTACAGTAGTAACCTTATTGTTGGTCAAACTAAAGTAAATTACCTGTGAAATCATAACATTTGAGTTAAATTTGTCTGATAGCGTTGGCCCTCTTGATTCAGCACCTGAAATTGTATAAAAATTTTATGAACAGAAGATTCTAGTCAAATGAAATACTTATTGCAATGGAATGACTGATCAAATTAAAATCAACAGGGACCTCGTCTTTACAAAACTTAACAGTCAAAATTTCATAACAATTTGTGAAGCAGACTTGAGTTATCCTAATACATATATTTATTTTAATTTTGCCTATTGTTTTAGCGTTTAAAATTCATTAGCCAGAAAAGACTTAATGGTTTCAAAAAATTGTAGAAATGTAAGGTAGTTCTTTTTCATGTAATGGTAACTTAACTTATAACATTGTGTAAAAGTTAAGTGAAGAATTAAGAGCATATATCACCAGAGTAAACAGGAAAATAAGATGGATGGACACAGTCATGGCAGAATACAATTATTTATCCAGCTTTCATAGTCATGTAAGAAGTGTATCTGTGGTGTAAAACCATTGAATATGTCTATGCTGCAGTATTCATGTGTTACCATTGTGAACCATATACTAGCAGATGGAAATGGAGTAACTGATATGACAATTAAGAATATAGCTTTGATTAATTTAATTTGAAGTTATATGATAAATAGTTTACTCCATTTGATGCCAATCGTTCCTAAATAATGCAATTTGTAAAATGACCATTACATTTTTAAGTCTATTTGATACTATCTGTACTGGATAAAGGGTTGTGACACTTAATAATAAAGGTCCTTCCCACCCTTTTACAGTACTATAAAAAGTAACTTACTAGGAGGTTTAATGTTGGTCATATATTTAGGTTTTTGTATATCTTTTTCTTTGGTGGATGTGTCATAATATTTGAGTACATCTAACACGGCCTGAGGATTCTTCTTTTGTTCCGATTTAGAGATGTTTGATTGAGACAGTAGTTTAGCCCACGATTCTGGCATGCCCTGAAATATAGAATATCAAATGATTGAGACAGTAGTTTAGCCCACGATTCTGGCATGCCCTGAAATATAGAATATCAAATGATTGAGACAGTAGTTTAGCCCATGATTCTGGCATGCCCTGAAATATAGAATATCAAATGATTGAGACAGTAGTTTAGCCCACGATTCTGGCATGCCCTGAAATATAGAATATCAAATGATTGAGACAGTAGTTTAGCCCATGATTCTGGCATGCCCTGAAATATAGAATATCAAATGATTGAGACAGTAGTTTAGCCCACGATTCTGGCATGCCCTGAAATATAGAATATCAAATGATTGAGACAGTAGTTTAGCCCACGATTCTGGCATGCCCTGAAATATAGAATATCAAATGATTGAGACAGTAGTTTAGCCCACGATTCTGGCATGCCCTGAAATATAGAATATCAAATGATTGAGACAGTAGTTTAGCCCACGATTCTGGCATGCCCTGAAATATAGAATATCAAATGATTGAGACAGTAGTTTAGCCCACGATTCTGGCATGCCCTGAAATATAGAATATCAAATGATTGAGACAGTAGTTTAGCCCACGACTCTGGCATGCCCTGAAATATAGAATATCAAATGATTGAGACAGTAGTTTAGCCCACGACTCTGGCATGCCCTGAAATATAGAATATCAAATGATTGAGACAGTAGTTTAGCCCACGACTCTGGCATGCCCTGAAATATAGAATATCAAATGATTGAGACAGTAGTTTAGCCCACGACTCTGGCATGCCCTGAAATATAGAATATCAAATGATTGAGACAGTAGTTTAGCCCACGACTCTGGCATGCCCTGAAATATAGAATATCAAATGATTGAGACAGTAGTTTAGCCCACGACTCTGGCATGCCCTGAAATATAGAATATCAAATGATTGAGACAGTAGTTTAGCCCACGACTCTGGCATGCCCTGAAATATAGAATATCAAATGATTGAGACAGTAGTTTAGCCCACGACTCTGGCATGCCCTGAAATATAGAATATCAAATGATTGAGACAGTAGTTTAGCCCACGATTCTGGCATGCCCTGAAATATAGAATATCAAATGATTGAGACAGTAGTTTAGCCCACGATTCTGGCATGCCCTGAAATATAGAATATCAAATGATTGAGACAGTAGTTTAGCCCACGATTCTGGCATGCCCTGAAATATAGAATATCAAATGATTGAGACAGTAGTTTAGCCCACGATTCTGGCATGCCCTGAAATATAGAATATCAAATGATTGAGACAGTAGTTTAGCCCACGATTCTGGCATGCCCTGAAATATAGAATATCAAATGATTGAGACAGTAGTTTAGCCCACGATTCTGGCATGCCCTGAAATATAGAATATCAAATGATTGAGACAGTAGTTTAGCCCACGATTCTGGCATGCCCTGAAATATAGAATATCAAATGATTGAGACAGTAGTTTAGCCCACGATTCTGGCATGCCCTGAAATATAGAATATCAAATGATTGAGACAGTAGTTTAGCCCACGATTCTGGCATGCCCTGAAATATAGAATATCAAATGATTGAGACAGTAGTTTAGCCCACGATTCTGGCATGCCCTGAAATATAGAATATCAAATGATTGAGACAGTAGTTTAGCCCACGATTCTGGCATGCCCTGAAATATAGAATATCAAATGATTGAGACAGTAGTTTAGCCCACGATTCTGGCATGCCCTAAAATATAGAATATCAAATGATTGAGACAGAAGTTTAGCCCACGATTCTGGCATGCCCTAAAATATAGAATATCAAATGATTGAGACAGTAGTTTAGCCCACGATTCTGGCATGCCCTAAAATATAGAATATCAAATGTTTGAGACAGAAGTTTAGCCCACGATTCTGGCAAGCCCTAAAATATAGAATATCAAATGATTGAGACAGTAGTTTAGCCCACGATTCTGGCATGCCCTAAAATATAGAATATCAAATGATTGAGACAGTAGTTTAGCCCACGATTCTGGCATGCCCTAAAATTAAGAGATAACTGTATTGTATTTGAAGCTTTAAGGACGTCCATCGGTAGTTTTACTGTCGCAAATTTAGTTTACCTGGCGACGCGGAGCGGAGACAGGTAAACGGGTATTTGCGACAGTAAAACTACCGATGGACGTCCGCAAAGCTTCAAATACAATACAGTTATCTCTATTCTAATGCAAAACAAGTTCATAATTAAATTTTAATCATTATTTCAGTATAAAATCTTCATTAAAGAAAATTCCGCGAAAAGATGTTATCTTCTTTGGTCCCTACACTAGGTGACGTCATAGGTATGCTTCCGGCGTCAAACATAAACACTGGGCGTTTTCTGGCTTCTGTGCCGCTTCAGAATGTAATAAAATTTCATAAAAAGAAGATTTTTAGGCGCAAAAAGTGAGTTTTTTGTTTATTATTGTAGAAATAACATGTCAATACATTCCGAAATTCAAAATGTCGGCTTCCTTAGTTACAGACAAGGAGATAGAGAATTTTACGCTTGCTGTCATCCAATCAGGACAATTGTTACAAAATAATTGCATTAGAATATAGAATATCAAATGATTGAGACAGTAGTTTAGCCCACGATTCTGGCATGCCCTAAAATATAGAATATCAAATGATTGAGACAGTAGTTTAGCCCACGATTCTGGCATGGCCTGAAATATAGAATATCAAATGATTGAGACAGTAGTTTAGCCCACGATTCTGGCATGGCCTGAAATATAGAATATCAAATGATTGAGACAGTAGTTTAGCCCACGATTCTGGCATGCCCTGAAATATAGAATATCAAATGATTGAGACAGTAGTTTAGCCCACGATTCTGGCATGCCCTGAAATATAGAATATCAATCATATTACTTCAGTAATTTGTTTCAGACAGCTAACTACATAATAACTATGATTGTCACTTTCTTTGAAATATGTAAGTGTTAAATCAAAAAGTCAAAAGTGTTAGTCAATATTGTTTTTTTCACATAACATTTTATGATAACATCATTTAAAATGCAAACATACATAAGTACTGTCCATCAAATCTTACTTTTTGTATATAAAGTTTCAATTCAATGCTGTTGACATTATAACATTGCAGTTTGTATTTTTTATATTTATATCAATATACCTATAACAATATAATTTTATTCATATTTTTTTTTTTCTAAATTGAAATTCTATGGGGTGGTGTATTCGATAATCTACAGTGAACTCTACTGTGTGAGCTGATAACCTACCATGAACCCCTACTGTATGAGCTGATAACCTACCATGAACGCTTCCATATGAGCTGATAACCTACCGTGAACTCTCCCTTATGAGCTGATAACCTACTGTGAACTCCCCCTTATGAGCTGATAACCTACCATGAACTCTTCCATATGAGCTGATAACCTACCATGAACTCTCCCTTATGAGCTGATAACCTACTGTGAACTCTCCCTTATGAGCTGATAACCTACCATGAACTCTTCCATATGAGCTGATAACCTACCATGAACTCTCCCTTATGAGCTGATAACCTACCATGAACTCTCCCTTATGAGCTGATAACCTACTGTGAACTCTCCCTTATGAGCTGATAACCTACCATGAACTCTTCCATATGAGCTGATAACCTACCATGAACTCTCCCTTATGAGCTGATAACCTACCATGAACTCTCCCTTATGAGCTGATAACCTACTGTGAACTCCCCCGAATGAGCTAATAACCTACCATTAACTCTCCCCTATGAGCTGATAGCCTACAGTGAACTCTCTAGTATGAGCTGATAATCTACCGTGAACTCTCCAATATGAGCTGATAACTTACTGTGAACTCTCCAATATGAGCTGATAACCTACCGTGAACTCCCCCGTATGAGCATCAAATCCAACATGGATGGTATGTTCAAAGTTTGATGGGGATGATATGACCGGCTTCTCATTCTGTAGCCTTGTAATCTTAGTACCTAAAATATAAAAAGAAACTGTTAGTGATACTGATAAGAATGAATATGTCCCAAACACTCAACTTTTAAAACTAACACAGTATAACCCTGAATGCAAAATTGATAAACTGACTTCATCATAATTTTACATGGACTATTGATTGATTGTTGTTTTTTAACAATTCAGAACAATTTACAACTAATTCATGCTTCAGGTTTATGCTCTTATAATATACTAGATTATGGAGTGTGTGTCCGAGCGAGAACTTCTCTAGTTCATTACTTTAGGAATATTTATCAAAAAGAAGTATTTCAATATTCAGCCCCATTCTACTATTTAGTCAGCCGTCAGTCGCTACCCTGATATACCCTATTTTTTCCGGGTAACTAATACTAATAGTGTTTGACATTTTTAGCCGAACAGATTTATCATTTTTACATAACTTAATTTATTGTATGCTGGTTCATATTCTGGACGCCAGTCTTTGCTCCTTTATAATATATTTCACAAACAAACAAGAATGTGTCCCCAGTACACGAATGCCCCACTCGCACTATCATTTTCTATGTTCAGTGGACCGTGAAATTGAAGTTAACCCTCTAATTTGGCATTAAAATTAAAAAGATCATATCATAGGGAACATGTATACTAAGTTTTAAGTCGATTGGACTTCAACTTCATCAAAAACTACCTTGACCAAAAACTTTAACCTTAAGCGGGACAGACGGATGAACGAACGGACGCACAGACCAGAAAACATAATGCCCCTCTACTATCGTAGGTGGGGCATAAAAACAAATATGAAGCTTAGAAATGGAAAACTATTAAATACTAACTGGCATGCCAGTTAACTGCTAGTAGTCTGTTGTTATTTATGTATTATTGTCATTCTGTTTATTTTATTTAGTTACATCTTCTGACATCAGACTCGGACTTCTCTTGAATTGAATTTTAAATGTGCGTATTGTTATGCATTTACTTTTCTACATTGGCTAGAGATATAGGGGGAGGGTTGAGATCTCATAAACATGTTTAACCCCGCCGCATTTTTGCGCCTGTCCCAAGTCAGGAGCCTCTGGCCTTTGTAAGTCTTGTATTTTTTTAAATTTTAGTTTCTTGTGTACAATTCAGAAATTAGTATGGCGTTCATTATCACTGAACTAGTATATATTTGTTTAGGGGCCAGCTGAAGGACGCCTCCAGGTGCGGGAATGTCTCGCTACATTGAAGACCTGTTAGTGACCTTCTGCTGTTGTTTTTTCTATGGTCAGGTTGTTGTCTCTTTGACACATTCCCCATTTCCATTCTCAATTTTATGGTGAGGAGAAGAACAATTTACAACTAATTCATGCATGGTGAGAGGAAGAACAAGTAAATAAAATCTGCAAAGTGGATTAAATAAGATGAAAGGCTGGAAATCTAAAGACAGCCACTGGAAAACATGTGCACCAACCAAATTCCCAAGGAATTGTTGCCATATTTGTTTAAATGCAGAGCAGGATTCTATTATAACAAAGAAGTTCATCTTTATGGTTATTAAAACTCCTACAACATGTCAATACAGATATAACTCTAAAAAAATTCCCAGATTTGTTTAGTTACAACAGATACAACTCTAAAAGATTTCCCAGATTTGTTTAGTTACAACAGATACAACTCAAAAAGGTTTTTCCAGATTTGTTTTATTACAACAGATACTTTTTCCAAGAACAGTCAGTGATTAATAGTATTGGTTTAATAGGATATAAATTTTGGAACTACACATTATGTTTTAAATATTTCCTATTTCAATTTCACTGTACATGTATCTCTGAACTGCTGTTAATATGTTTAAATGTAATTCCACCTAACATGCCTAATGTCCATTAATTAGACACCTGCTCGATGTTGTTGTCTATATTTCGTATTAAATATAAAAACACTGCTGAACCAGCTGACATTACAGTTTAGTTTATTAAAACAAACTCCATACATGCATCAGCAAGAAATATATTTAGAAAAGTCTGAATTGTAAAAGGAAACATAATTTATTGTCCTAAATTGGAAGGAAATAAACAGTTCCAGTGCATGATGGTGTTATATACTGAAGTATGTTTCAGAAAAAGAAAAATGACAACAAAAAAAGTAATAGATGAAAAACAGAGAAAGGGTATATACTTTAGTTAAGACAATGTTTGTTTATTTGAACTACTATTGAACCAATATTGATATCTAATCATTTAAATCTTCAGACAAAGCATCATTGCCAAAAGAAAAGTTTCAATTTTTAAATTCCCTAGGAAGTTATGACTTATTTTCAGTAATGTATGTGCCAATGAACATGTACAGAGCATTCAAGGAAATAATGAATTGAATCTTCAATTACTCATCCTTAGACACAACATTGTACATTAAGAAAGATAGTATTAATCTTTAAAAAGTATTGAGTAATCTTTTACCAACAGAATAATAATAAGGGGATGCAATGTAAATTGGATCTTTTGGCCTTTCTAAGTCTGATTGAGGAGGGGGAAATGAGTTCAACTGTAATCTTGTAAAAGGTTATCCATAACCAAATGGCATTTTAAAGAGTAAAACTGTATTCCCTAATAACATGAAATGCAAAGTAATATTGATTTAATGTTAAAAGTATAAGAAAATTACAGTCATATTCCAGATTATATAGAACGAAAAGATTTTATAGAAAGCAATACTCTCAGCTTGGCTAAAAAAACAAATCTCTTTCCAAAAAACAGGCATACAAATTACAAAACCAAATTTTACGATCCACTTTAGAACAGTTCAGATTAAGAATTAAGATTTATCCTTCTGTTCAGTAGCAGAGTAGGACCTCAGTTTTATCTGTGTTTAGAAAGACCCATATTTAATCTACCCCTGTTTTATCTATGTGTTAAGTAGGACCCTGTTATAAAAAAATTTAATAGGACCCCTGTTTATTTATCTATTTAGTAGGACCCCTGTTTATCAATCTCGTAAGAATGACCCCCATTTTATCTATCTGTTTTGTAGGACCCCTGTTAATTCAACTCTTCAGTAGGACCCCCGTTTATTCATCACTTCAGTAGGACCCCTGTCTATTCATCTCTTCAGTAGGACCCCTGTTTATTCATCTCTTCAGTAGGACCCCTGTATATTTATCTCTTCAGTAGAACCCACAGTTTATCTATCTATTTAGTAGGACCCCTGTTTCATTATCTATTTAGTAGAACCCCTGTTTATTTATCTGTTTAGTAGGACCCCTGTTTATCAATCTTTTTAGAATGACCCCTGTTTTATCTATCTGTTTTGTAGGACCCCTGTTTATTCATCTCTTCAGTAGGACCTCTGTTAATTCATCTCTTCAGTAGGACCCCTGTTTATTCATCATTCAGTAGGACCCCTGTTTATCCATCTATTAAGTAGGACCCCTGTTTATCCATCTGTTTTGTAGGAACCCTGTTTATACATCTGTTTAGTAGGACCCCTGTGTATTCATCTCTTCAATAGGACCCCTGTTTATCCATCTGTTTAGTAGTGCCCCTGTTGATTTTTCTGTTTAGTAGGACCCCTGTTTATTGATCAGTGTAGTAGGACCCCCGTTAATCTATCTGCTTAGTAGGACTCCTGTTAATCTATCTGCTTAATAGGACCCCTGTTTATTCATCTCTTCAGTAGGACCCCTGTTTTATTTATCTGTTTTGTAGGATCCCTGTTTATCTATGTGTTTAGTAGGGCCCCTGTTTATTTTTCTGTTTAGTAGGGTCCCTGTTTATCTATCTGCTTAGTAGGACCCCTGTTTATTCATCTCTTCAGTAGGACCCCTGTTTTATTCATCTGTTTAGTAGGACCCCTGTTTATCTATCTGTTTTGTAGGACCTCTGTTCATTTGTCTGTTTAGTGTGACACCTTTTTATTTATCTCTTTAGTAGGACCCCAGTTTTATATATCTGTTCAGTAGGACCCCTATTTATCTAATTATAAAATTTCTTTGAACAGTTTTATCATTTAAAAGGAATGTCAAAAGTTCAAAAACTAAAATACAAAATTAAGAAAAACATAGACTTCACAAAAACATTATCAAGCTAAATTTATAACTCAGTACCTGTGACACTGATTCTTCGAAGAGTATTGGATAAAAAATTCCCACCACTTGAACGCTGCTTCTTCATCATTTTAGATCACAACAACATCATACTCCTTTTATCATTCCTTGATTAATTACTTAACGGAACAAATACACTTAAACTTTAAGTTACTCCATGTTTTTTATGTACTTTAACCACTACACAATAGTCAATTTCCCTTATAAGTCACAAATAAATAAAAGTAATTCCCATAAATTTTATAAGTAAATCCCATCTGTTGGTAAGATTGAACTATTCCATATTTTCATATCATTTCAGGGTAGCAATATGATTGTCTTTCTCTGAGGGCTTATTTAATTTAATTACTCTATTGTGCACATTCTCTTCCAAAGATGCAATGACTAATTCTAATCGAGGTTACCAATGGGGAATTGACCTTCTGTTACAAATCAATAATGTACAAAAAATGTCAAACAGGAAATTAAAAGGGAAAAAAATCCCATTTATTATCAATATAATTTTCGACAACAATGTTATCTTTTCCCTACACAATGACAAAAATATCTGGCAGTAAATCTTTTCCCCTTGGTAGCCTTTGATATCCTGTGTTAAGGAGAAGGGTTCATTAGTAGAAATTGTGTATAACAAGTACTTCCTTTCCTGGTCATGGGGTATTTATTTAGGGTAGTACTGTATATATGTATGTCAAAGTGTGAGGGAATTCACAAAATATTTCCTCATCTCAAAATCTTCTTTTTAATTAATAATATCTGTTCATTCATTCTATTTGTTAAACATAATTAAAAAAAAAATTAAGGCCTCATTAAAATTCACTTTTTGTACCATTACATATAGATTCACAGGAAACATGCTTTCCAACCTACTGTCTAAAATACATCACTAGTCACTGATCATTAAAGGGAGATAAATCTGCCATAAATGGAATCAAATCTAACATTTTATTACGTTAACTACTTTCTTTCAGGTAAGATAATCACTTGACTAGAAATACTCTTCATGTATTAATATACAATGTATATAATACTGCTGATCAAACCAGTCTATTACTTAAATTCCTACGATCAGATTGAAAGATGTGCACAAAATTGTTCAAACTTAAATGGAAAATGAACCAAACTCAGGTTTAATAGGAAAATGTTTTAGAGAAATATGTACCAAGCTCAGATTTTTATTGCAAAATGAATAAAGCACAAGTTTTCAGAGGAAAATGAATCAAAAAGAGTGTTTTTTAGTAAGAAAATAAATCAAGCCCAGATTTTTTAAAAGGGAAATGACCAAAAAAAAAGGTTTTTATAGGAAAATGAACCAAGCCGCGGTTTTTAAAAGAAAATGCCCAAGAAAAGGTTTTTATTGGAAAATGAACAAAACTCTTGTTTTTAGAGTAAAATGAACGAAAAACCGTTTTCTTTCATTAAAAAAATGACCCAAGAAAAAGTTTTTGTATGAAAATGGAGCACACTTAGGTTTTAATAGGACAATGGAGCATGCTCAGATTTTTATAGGAAAATAGAGCATGCTCAGGTTTTTATAAGAGAATGATCCAAGAAAAGGTTTTTATAAGAGACTGATCCAAGAAAAGGTTTTTATAAGAAAATGATCCAAGAAAAGGTTTTTATAAGAGAATGATCCAAGAAAAGGTTTTTATAAGAGAATGATCCAAGAGCAGCACCTCCACCATAAATAAGAGGAAGTAAGGAAAACAAAAGTATATTTTTTGTATATTGCTCACTTTTAGGGGTCTTTATTCTTCTTTTTTCTTCTTTGCTGTCAGGTTCTTTAGGGAGAGGTTTGTGTTCATGAGGAAGATCAGCAACTCTACAATAAATATAAAATATTCATATGTAATGACGTAACATTGTGATATAAACCAGTTTGAAAATGATGAATAAAGTGTCAATTCCATTGGTATTCTAATACTCTTGGCTATAAAGTGTCAATTCCATTGGTATTCTAATACTCTTGGCTATAAAGTGTCAATTCCATTGGTATTCTAATACTCTTGGCTATAAAGTGTCAATTCCATTGGTATTCTAATACTCTTGGCTATAATGTGGTAGCCAGTTTTTATAAGTGGTGGAAGCCCTACTAATAAGAGAGAATTGTAACATCCATCATAAAAACTAGCAATTCTAGTGAATGTATAATTGCTGTCTATTATTAAACAAGATTTGTCAACTCAATTAATGTTATAGAATTCAAACAAACATAAAGTTGAGCTGAGGTGATGTAAGTTGCCTGAGAAAAGTACAATTATTTTGCTTAAGGTAGGTAGCTGAGTAAAATTGTAAATTCATTTGAAATGTTTCAGTTACAAGTAACCCTTACAGCCTTGGTTGGAAATGCCAAAACTTGAGTGATACATGTTGAAATTGACAATACTGAATGCAGCAATTTTATTTCTCAATTAAATCATAACAAAGAAATCACTGGAATTGACTGTCAGCTGAAATCTGCTACATGTAAAATATCATTTATTATTCACAACTAAAACATTCAATTTCCTCGCTTCAGTTAAATCTAATTCAGATTTCTAAATTTCATCCCAATTAAACGGGAACTTAAAAGTTTTTCAAGGATATTACATTATATTCATTTTGATGATGGAAATGTAATTTCTTGCTTGTAAAAATTTAATCAATAACAAACATGCATTTCACTATTGCGAAATAAAAAGACTTTGTTTGAAAGATATAATTTCTGGTGTGGGTGGTCTTTTTTTAAACTTTTTCTTTCTTCAAAGAGTAAATAGTGAACCCATATTGGTTTATCAGCACAAACATTGATTTTGTTATAAAAAAAATATAACTTTAACTAAATATCATTCCTAATTAACAGCTATGAACATTTACGGTCCTTAATTATATTAAGTAATATTAATTTTTTCATATACAAATGTACATGTACTGACATTTTGGCATTGTAAAAGATCATGGTTTTTTTCAAGACTGTTAATACCATCTATACACTAAATCCATTGGATGTGTATTGAATGATATTTTAGTCTTTGAAACATGAATTTTATAGTTGTTTTATATTAACTTTGAACTAGCTTTCAGTAACATTCAGTTCTTGCAAACCTGTATTTAATGTCTTAATTCTTTTGCTACTTGTTTTTTGTCTTTTTTTGTTGAAATGATAATTCACAAGCCTTTTGAAGCGAGTTTAATAGTATGTTCTTATGTTGTGTTGTTGTCACAGGTTAGGGGAGTGTTGGATGCCTTGAAAACATGTTCAAACTGTATACATTTTTGCTCGTTATTGAAGGCAGTACAGTGACCTGCAATTGCAGTCGTTTCATTGGCAATCCTACCACATCCTCTTATTTTTATATACATTGATCTTCTTCATATACTGTAATCTACTGCTTTTTTTTCTGCCTGAGGCTTTATTTATAATAAACAAGGAAATATACAATATAACAATTTGATTAGCATTAAGTGTTGACATTAATCATATCGTACAACATTGTGGAAACCATTGATAACAAATGACTCAAACAAATACCATATTTACATATAAATACTGATGGATATGCATGTTGAAGGAATATTTTGTGTTAACTCCTTATGACACATGAGGGGCAGTGTAAACATTGAAGGAAGACAGATTGAAATACACTAAAATGTTTCCTTCTTATGAGGTTATTTGGTTGTAGAAGTTTAATGTCAAATCCTCTCACTGTTATTTATATACATGTGCACCTTATATCTGAATAGAGTCCTGAGTTTTAAATATCTCTCTTTTATCAGATTTGGGGAGTGAATGTCCTGTTAACATTGCCTCTATAAAAGTGGTTATGAAGCAACATTTGAAATAACATCTTTTTCATTTATCATCCCCTTCCCTTAACAATATGGATTAGAAATACTTTCCTTAAATATTAAATTAAAACAGCTCTATCGATCAATTAAAACAAAAAGTAGAGGTTAACTGTGGGGAGGTCACTGAAATGACCCCCTCATGGATCAGATGTCATTTTGTAAGAAAATTCAAGTTCCAATGATTTGGAAAAACAAATCCCCATAGGAGAAACCGCTAGATTTTAATATGGTACAGACACAAAAACAGAGCATAGATTAACCAATATTTTCACAAAAATCTTTTTTTTTTTAATATTTAGATTTTTTGTAAGAAGAATAAATGAAATTTTTTACCAGAAGAAATATGTAATGCATAGTATGTATTACTATAAATACACAACATAAGAGTGCACTCTTTTAACTATCTGTCAGAAATAGTTATTTCTTACCCAGCATGAATCAATTAGCTTTTCTCTGTGTAATATTTAAATGTTGCTGAGCTGTATGCATTTGAGGAATCAATAATGAAGGAACAGTAGACCTGTCAATCACTGTATTGAATTCTATATGAATCACTGCAGGTCTAAACAATTCACAATTAGGATTTACTTTTCTTATGCTCAAGTCTTGAAAGAAACTCATTAAGAAATGTTTTGTTATTAAACTTGATTTCTTGTAAAATAATGTATGCAAGTGATTTTAATTTTACTGTGAAACAACAAATACAGGGATCAGATGAATCATTGTATAAAGCTGCCATCAAAAATCCTACCTATTTGAAATTGAATATATAGTGACAGATGTCAAAATGGGCACCCTCCTTTTGTAAGCATACCTATTAACCAGACACACTATCTTAAGCCAGGTAACTTTGCCACTTATACTGCCTCATCCATATTCACTTACATATTTTTTTCTTTAAAAACAAGAGGTGACATCTTTTGTCTTTTCAGATCTCTTTCAACTGTCTGGACTCTTATCCAGTGTTTGTACAAAACCAATATTGCAAGTTAAATAGAATTCTAATGAAAGAAACATGAAAGGTTAGCCAAGAGCCATTATATTTATCATCAGTGTAAATCTATACCCATTAGATCACATAAATTATTCATCTGAACAGTCATATTTAAAAAAAAACATCTTGCAGAGATCTTGTTTTCTCACTGATTAATTCATAGAAACCAAGAAATGTGACAATGCAATTTTAGGGATAAAACAGTACAACTTAGTTTTCCCATTTGAATGTGTAGGGAAGCATTGAGTTTTATTGAATTTTACATCCTTTTTTACAATACAGAACTGTTGTATTGATGTATATACTACATTTCCTTTTATCCATCGGTAGGGCTATTGTAGGAAATAATTTTTATGAATGAATCTTAACCATCCTGAATAAAATGCACTCAGTTTATCGATTTTGATTGTCAGCTACTATTTACATTATGAATTGTCATATTTCCTGTCCTGCCGTTTTATGTTCCTGTGTATTAAGTAAAGTATTCACATGTGTTTAAATTGATCAGACTTTGTGTAAACATTAGTTATCAGATCAGATGACTTTTACCTTGTCAAAAAAGCAAGGTGGGCTCGGTCTTTTCAGTGTAAATCTATTCTAACATTCATCTAAACACCAATTTAAATAAAACTTAAAGGTTCATTGACAAATTTAGGTTAGATATATTGATAAAAGCTTTGCTGAATACCTTCCAGTATTATTATTATGAATTTTATATCAGCTGACATGACGAATGTTTATTCTTATGTAACGAAGTAGAATTAAAGGTAGCCTTCCTATTTTAACATTATTTTGTACTTTAGATAAAAAGATATTACACCTATTTATGTCTATACAAACCTAATTGTGTTTTCTGACTGATTGAATGACTGGCAAATTATTATCATTCATAATACAGTCATTTAATATTTGGTGGTATTATTTTAACATTTAAAACAGTGCTCTGTATATAACCAAAGACAACTTCTCAATAAAAAATGTAAATATAGTATGGAGGAGTTGGGACTAATATTACCTTGTGCTTGTATGCCTGACAGGAGGGGCTGGCGGCTTCTCCCCCTCCTCAAAGTCCGACATTCTGTATGATTGTCACCCGGGATTCTGAAATTATAAAATTTGTCATTAAAGCTCAAAAGGGAAAAAGTTTATTTTAGTTGAAAGTTTTATTAACATAGTGATATACATTATTAAATATAAATTGACATTTCCAAAGAATAGACACTCCCTTGAGAGTACATATATGATGCATTATGATCATATCCTATATACAGTCTTATGCAATGAGCAATTACTCTGTTATTACTGTATTATGTTGTAAACACTCCCTTGACAATATAACCGAGCCAACACTCCATTTAGTAGTAAAACAAGGGAAAATTTCCATCTTTTTGAAGAATCTAAATACAAAAATATTTCTTTTCTTCAAATGACCATTAATTGTACACAACAAATTAGAACACATCTTAGCTAAAAGATATTGTATCACAGCTGAAAATGTATGTTCTCAATTTATGATACATTGATAATACCCGTCTTCCTTATCCAGGGTCATGACTTATCATCAAATTGTACTTATATCCATGTACAATTACAGGAGCAGGAAAGGTTACCCTTCAAAAACATTAATGTTCAATATAATGTTAAGTCCATTTTACATTTGTAATTTTCTTCACATTGTCGATATAAAACATGCATTGTACAATTTGATTTGCACACTAAGTTTTCAAAGTATAGTTTTTTGTTTGCTTCAAACTCTTACATTTAGACATTCTGTCATGGAATTAGGCTACCATGTGTGGATTTTGGAGTCCAGAACAAAAAAGGAGTAATCTGTTCCTGGACTGTTTATCACAAGAAGTATAAGCCCATACTAAATCTCATGTTGTATTATTTTTATAAATTTTCCAGGGGCATTCCTATGAAGATAAGCAGCAGATTTCTGGCAATCCAGTTATTGTTATTTCATTGACATTCTGAATTTATAATAAAATTCTAAAGAAATTCACCAAAAATATGTAGGAAATCTGCAATGTTGGTAAATACAATGTGTTTGATTATACTGTACAACATTTTTGTAGGATAAAACTGGCAGATTGTCAAACTTTATTGAATCTGTATTATAACTGGGTATCAATATTCAATTAGCTGTAATACAAGGAGGTTTTTAGGAGAAAGCAACTTTGATAGATTTAAAATGTGAGCATTAAACCACTATAAATATCTAGTTAATGGAGAAACATCATGGCTTGGCACCATACTGCTTAACAATTAATTGGTCATTCTGTATAGACTGCTATTTATATTACTGTTGTTTAGATGTTCTGTGTAATTGAGCTTTACTAATTATATTGCAGTTGCTAAGAAATTTTAAGTATTTATTTTGGAGTGGGACAACACATCTGAGCTTCTATATTATTCAAAGAGCATTTATAGAATAAGAATAGAACAGAATAAGAATATACAATCAAGGGCCCTTGATGGGCAGCATTACATGTACACATAAAACATTTATACATCATGATTTATAACAGAAAAATATTTATTTTAAATATTGAAATGAGACATTAAAAAGTTCAGACAGATGTTATTATCACCATTCTACATAAAACACATACATTTAATTCTAGGCAGGACCAGAACCATCAAATCATTACAATAATCATTGTTATTACATACATTAATGTACATTTCCTGTAACATCCTTTATGATACTAAGTTGCACACTTAACTGCTTTAAAACACATCTAACAGTTTATTCTTTATGATACTAAGTTGTCATATAAAACATCAAAGATTTTACAAAGGGAGGTAACTTCTTAACAAATGTGTTTTATTGAAGGGGAGATAATTTAATTGGATATCACTGTATCTTGTTTGCACACAATTTTTATCAAAACAATAAGAACAATCTTAATTAAAATAAAAAAATTATTTCTTGAATGGATTTATCTAAATCATTTGTTTAATTTGAGACAATCAAGCACTGCTGTATAATAGAACATGTAAGGAAGCCATGAAGTATTACTGTCAACAAAGGGTTTCTTGTAAAAAAAATCTCAATTTTAGTAATGAATATTGCACATACTATCTACCATGTCTAGTCTATGTGTTTCCATTCCGAATTTATCTACTTATTGTTTTTCTTTAAATTCTTATGTTAAATTCTCATTAAACACTGTGAAAGGAAAATAGAACTTTTGTCCAAAAATTATTTTTATCCAAAATAAATGATATAAGTCATATATAGGAACATGTCTTTTTATCATAATAAAGTTTTTGGGTAATATCCACTACATTGAACCAAAAGTGAAGAAAAGAAAATGCAAAAATTAAATCTGTGTGCTAAATTGACAATGTCATTCCACAACCCTTCCTGTCTTACTCAAATAGATAACGGTCAGTTGTTGGTATGTCCATAGTCTAACTAGGGATACTCTTTAGTCAACCCCATGTTATAATAACTTGCACAATATGATAGCTCTTAGCAAGTTCAGGTCTTCAGGGATACACAACATTGTTTACAGAAGTCTGGGTGTTAATTGGTATGATTCAACATTACATTGCAGAGTCAATATTTACATTCAGTTAATAACAAGTCTAACATCCTACAATACAGTGGATCATTGTTTACACCTGATCAACTTACAGCTAGACTTACAGCATGTATACTTAAACAATCATAAAATTATATATATGTACATCAAAATAACATACCTATTAAAAATAGTCCTATTCAAACTATATAACACAATTCTTATTTACTAAATCCCAAATATAAGAATAATTCTACAGTAAAAACAGTCAGACACATGAACTAGTGTACTGCACACACACACATATTTTTGTAATAAGAGTTAAGATTAAATCAGATGAGTTTGAACATTCCAGTGCAGATAGCTAGTAATGTTACACTTGAGTGGAATATATCTCAGTACATTGATTTTACTTATAGCTAATGTATTCATAAACAATATCTACACAAAATTAGTCATCTAATTGAGACAGGACCCCCACGGTACTGATATCAAACAGTATGATTCAATGATGGTCAACAGCTTTGTCCTTGTGATTCATTGACCAATATTTTCCACAACAGAAGAATGCAGATATTTTTGTGTATCCTATTATATTTTTTTGAGTGACTTTCACATTTAGTCTGAGTCAGTACCTAAACAGATTATAGTGGGATTACTAATCAATGAAACTGATAAGTCTCTACTCTACTTACAATGACTTAGTGGCAGTATTAATACAGAGTTACAACTTAAAATTCTCAATCTATCTAAATTCTAAAACCTGATGTACAAATCTGACAGTTGTTTTGTAACATAAGAATAAAAGATAATTTGAGGTGTGTGTCAGTGAGACAGTAACCTAACAACACAAAATTGTCTAGAGATCAACATGGGTGTTTAACAGTAGACATCCATCTCTAATCCCAAAGTCTGGACAAGTTGTATATCAATGTCACTTATAATAAACAGTAGATGATACAATGGAGCAACAACAAACTAAAAAGTCCAGAGAAAAATAATTCAATGTTAAAATGAGCAACATGTATAATTAATTTATCTTTGATGCAGATATATTTCATAACAGTCAACAAAATCATGATCATGAAGGGATGACTTCTATCATGCAGAAAATGCAATTCCAAGAATGCTTATCGAGGCAGAAAATTTCTGTTTTCAAATATTTCAATAAATTTCCCATCCAGGCACTTATTGGCATTATTGAATGCAGTTCTATAGAACACAAAATCCATTATTTTTATGGGTAGTAAAATTATGTAATAATTGATTGTTATGTTTCTTAACCATTTCATCCTTTATTTATTGCACATTTCATTTGCAAACTAATCATTGGGGGGATGTGTAGTGATGTGATATTCTACATCAGTTTCTATATCCTTATTAATCATTCCTAATGTCCAATCAAAGCTGGTTTGGTGGTGGTCTTTCACTGGACTATGACTTACACCATTCTAAGTCTAGAAGGTGCTTGGTCCAGTACTGGACTTTGACTTACACCATTCTGTCAAGAAGGTGTTTGGTCCAGTAAAACCTCAGCATCTTAGGACAAAATCATTATATATAATATGAATTAAACTTCTTTAAATGTTGTTCTATAGATCATATCATTTTCAAATATAACAATGTACTAATTGAATGAAAATTCAGACATAAGAACAAATAATTAGATTAATCTTGCCAAAATCAGGTTTCATCTAGGGTCAAGGTCAGACTGTGAGTCAGTCAGTATTTAAATCAATGTACTTAAAGAAATTTCAAGGTCTACATGTACATAATATATTTTATTGGTTAAAACCAGTTGGAAACATGAAAGTCCCTTGTCCAAACTGACCAGTTGCATGGCATTATTTAATGTTCAAAATGTTCTGATTTAGGATTTTACTTTGGATTTTCACTTAACTTATATTTATTTTGTTGAATATGACTGGAAACTATTGGAAAAGAATGATGTATGATGAGATTGAGTCACAGAAGGAAAACCCAGCCACACAGCTGTCATTATGGACAGATCTCCATCGGATTACAAAGACAGCCTACATCTTTATATACACAACTAAATTCAATCAGCAGGAAATTCTCTTCATGCATATGTTTTTGCAAAAATAATGAAATGAAATGTATACACATTCCTTTTTGTATTTCTGATATTAACTTAGGAGTTTCAAACTCATATTTTTGAAAGGTCCAATATACCCCAACAGTTCTAGAAGAAGGATATATTAAAACTCCTTTGAATAGAATAAAATGCTTTGCTGAGCTAATAGCAGCCTAATACGACCACAGAGGTCTAACCATGAACAGTTAGGGCATATTTGGACACAATATTCAAGCTTGATACTGTCAGAATTTGGATTGTGATCAAATTTTTGACATAATATAAATTTCTGACACAAACTAGATGTGGTCAAATTAAAGATCTTACAAATCTATTGTGTAATATTGTGCAATTGAACAGTTCTTCTTTCTTCTTGAACCTTTTCAAAAATTTGAAATTACCCCCAAACTCATTCCCAGATTTCCCTTTGTGATATGGTACAATGTCAGAGAGATCCATACACTCACGCACAAGTTCTAGTCCAGAAACTACAACAAAATATTTTTGGCCCCTTTTTGGTCCTTAATTCCTAAATTGTTGGCACCACATATTACCCCAAATATGTATCCAACCTTCTACTTGGTGTATGAATCATTGTGGTATACTATCAGAGCAATCAAAATACTTCTTTTTCTTTTCCTGAAAAATGCTTGTTTTGGGCCCTTTTTAGATCCCTAATTCCTAAACGTTCAGAACCATGGCATCCACAAAATCAATCCCAACCTTCCTTTTGTGGTATTGAACCTTCTCAAAAAGTATCATAGAGATCCATTTACTTTAACTAAAGTTATTGTCCAGAAACCAAATGTGTCTTCAGACAATGACGATGTCATACTATATAAAAACATGACAATGAAATTTGAATTAAAACAAATTTTATAGAATACATGAACTTCAAATTGCGTTTTTACAGATCTTTTAATGTATCAATGATCCAGTAAAGTTTGAGTTTGTATGCTACAACAGATGCTTCATGTTAATAACGTGACGGTACCCAAATTGCACCTATTTTGACAGTTTTTTAAACTACATTTTTTTATGATCAAGACAAAAATTCCCATTTTGTGTTTATTTTGTAGCTGTATCCTTCTTTATTATATAGGTACACCAATTAGATTTTCAATCCATATGGAATCATTGAAAAATTGGTCTGAGCTGACATCCAAACCATCGATGATTCTGTAATGAAGAGTACCCAAATTGCATCTATGCTTATATTTGCATCGTCAAAAGTCAAAAGGCAAATAACAGAGCTTTTGTTTAATTTCTTCAAATATTTTGAACAATTGGATATTTGTCCATGCTTACTCTTCAATTTTTTAAGAAATGGATACTTGTAACATATTGTATTTGGTCATTTTAAAAAGATGAAGTTTTGATGACGTCGCATGGCGACATTTCCATACATTTTTCTTTTTTCAGTAAACACTTCATCTGTTAATAAATACTGAGAACGTTTTGAAAATATCTAAATATGTCTACCTATGTTGAAAGACGTGCATAGTATTGAATCATAAAAATACAAATTGTTTTGGTTTGCATTTTTTGCTAAATATGTGCAATTTGGGTACCTTTACGCTATACATTTTGTGTATATACTGGTGCCATTTGGTACAAACTCTGACAAGTGAAGGATAAACAAGGATTACATACTGTTCACATGTTTAACTGCCCTCATATTGTAAATACTGTAAACACACATATATTTTCATGACTTTTCTGAGTAGAAAATTTAACATGAATATAAATAGTCATTTAATAATATCATGCAATAATAATCTTTATTTACCAAAGTCATAAGAACTATAGGGATACAACATACAAACTACACAATAGCACTCAATTATAATGATTAAAAGAAATAATTGATGTAAAAAAACTTGACTTTGTAAAACCCTGTTGAAATTGAGAAATTTTAAAACTGCTTTTATATTTCTAACATTAGTATATCAAAATAGTAAAAACTTTACCAGGCTTTCCCTATAAAATGCCTTTATCTTATGCTATTCCATGATCCTTCACATTTGTTGAAACTAAGAATTTATTTGGCACGTCCTTATCTGAACTGTAATAAAACAACTTATTGAACTCTAAATACAATTCTAAGCAATCATACTTTAAAATAAATTCCAGTGAATTATCCAGTCAAACTTAGAAGATGAAACATCTATGTAAACAAACATGAGCAGTTACATCTGATAGTATATATATCATGTATATAGACTCACATTTCTTTATCACTCTTTTACAAACAAATTAAGTTACCTACCTCTAATCAAATTATAAACTAGTTAAAAATCCAAACACATTTATAAATTCAATATATACATATGATTCTACAGTCCACAGTGATTGTAATACAAAGGTAATGGTACAGGTGGTCATTGTTTACAGTGTAATAATACTGTGCAGTGTATGAGTCATCTTATTGATGAGCTTTATGTTATCAAGAATTGATCTTTCAGGAATCTGTAAGGCCAATAATTCACAATTCTTTGTTTCTCTCCGGAATCTGTAAGGCCAATAACTCGCAATTCTTTGTTTCTCTCCAAAATCTGTAAGGCCAGTAACTCCGATTCTTTGTTTCTCTCCATTATCTGTTAGGCCAGTAACTCACATTTCTTCGTTTCTCTCCAAAATCTGTAAGGCCAGTAACTCACAATTGTTTGTTTCTCTCAGCAATCTGCAAGGCCATTAGCTCACAATTCTTTGTTTCTTTCTGGAATCTATAAGGCCAGTAACTCACAATTCTTTGTTTCTCTAATAGATATGTAAGGACAATAACTCACAATTCTTTGTTTCTCTAATAGATATGTAAGGACAATAACTCACAATTCTTTGTTTCTCTCCAAAATCTGTAAGGCCAATAACTCACAATTCTTTGTTTCTCTCACAATTCTTTGTTTCTCTAATAGATATGTAAGGACAATAACTCACAATTCTTTGTTTCTCTCCAAAATCTGTAAGGCCAATAACTCACAATTCTTTGTTTCTCTCAGCTATCTGTAAGGACAATAATTCATAATTCTTTGTTTCTCTCATAAATCTGTAAGGCAGATAACTCACAATTCTTTGTTTCTCTCAGAAATCTATAAGGCCAATAACTCACAATTCTTTGTTTCTGTCAGGAATCTGTAAGGCAAGTAACTCACAATTCTTTGTTTCTCTCAGGAATCTGTAAGGACAATAATTCATAATTCTTTGTTTCTCTCAGAAATCTGTAAGGCCGATAACTCTCAATTCTTTGTTTCTCTCAGAAATCTGTAAGGCCAATAACTCACAATTCTTTGTTTCTCTCAGGAATCTGTAAGGCCAATAACTCACAATTCTTTGTTTCTCTCAGGAATCTGTCAGGCCAATAACTCACAATTCTTTGTTTCCCTCAGAAATCTGTAAAGCCAATAACTCACAATTCTTTGATTCTCTCAGAAATCTGTAAGGCCAATAACTCACAATTCTTTGTTTCTCTCAGGAATCTGTCAGGCCAATAACTCACAATTCTTTGTTTCTCTCAGGAATCTGTAAGGCCAATAACTCACAATTCTTTGTTTCTCTCAGAAATCTGTAAGGCCAATAACTCACAATTCTTTGTTTCTCTCAGGAATCTGTAAGGCCAATAACTCACAATTCTTTGTATCTGTAATGCCATTTATTCACAATTTTTTGATTTTAATTAGATAAAGTTAAGCACATCTTATATATTTGCTTCTAGTATTGACCACTTTTATGCCAACCTTGTTCTTCAGTCCAACATCAACCCATACACATGATACATGGGCCTACAAATTTCAGAGGACTTACATGTAACATGGACTACCCATTTTTCCAATTTAGTGAAGAAGGCAAACTCAACCTTAGGCTTCCTGAGAAGAATTTGAAATATTGCCCACAAGAATACAAGAAAATGCATACAAGATAGCATATATCTCACTGGTCAGGTCAACAATGGAGTATGCAGCAATAGTATGGGACCCTGTGAATCTAAGAAAATCAACAAGTTTGAAAGAATACAACAGCATACAAGATTTATAACTGAAGACCAGAGATGATGGGCGGGTCTCATTCTTGCCAACCTGGAATTACAAGATCTACAGAATGACAGACAAAACGCTAAAGTCAGAAGCTAATATTTCTGTTCAAAGTGGTTGACAGGTTCCTGCTATAGAAAAAG
The DNA here is from genome assembly GCF_963676685.1 of Mytilus edulis. Classification (NCBI taxonomy): domain Eukaryota; kingdom Metazoa; phylum Mollusca; class Bivalvia; order Mytilida; family Mytilidae; genus Mytilus; species Mytilus edulis. The sequence goes on from NC_092346.1 coordinate 105,568,184, forward strand.
ACAAATATCTAACTGACTCACATCTTAGAAGAAAAATAATTGTCAAGAAATTTGAAAATTATCAGACAACAAATATTGTGGAAAAAGCAAGTTATAAAACAACACTAAAAAAAAAAAATATATATATATATATAATATAATACAAGTGTTTTGAAATTTTCAACTGAAAAACACCACAATATTCAAATTCATTTCTTGTAAAAACAGCGATTGAGTGGAACCACATTGCTGACACTGCAATGCACACATTGAGGCCACACTAAAAATATTTGGTTTGAAACAGTGTGAAGAAGGTAGGCATTTTCTTTTTTTTTTTCGACAAAAAATGCGAAATGTTTTTTAGTCTCCATGCCTTTCTGATTAAAAACAAGAATGTGTCAATAGTACACGATTGCCCCACTCACACTATCATTTTCTATGTTCAGGGGGACCGGTGAAATTGGGGGTCAAAACTTTAATTTGGAAATTAAAAATTAGAAAGATCATATCATGTGGAACATGTGAACTAAGTTTCAAGTTGATTGGACTTCAACTTCTTCAAAAACTACCTTGACCAAAAACTTTAACCTAAAGCGAGAACGGACGCACAGACGGACGGACAAACGAACGGAGGCACAGACCAGAAAACATAATGCCCCTCTACTATAGTAGGTGGGGCATAAAAAAACTTTTTCACATTAGGACAATAAAAGATTTTGAGTAGGCAGCTATTTTTTGGATAGGGGGTAGGGTTAGGGCAAAGAAACAATCTTTTTTATGGCCTGAGCTTCAAGACTGCTCTCACACACCATCAATAAATCCACAGCACACTATCTCTCTGTAGTCTGTACCTTTGTATAAAAGCAAGTAAATGGTATCCACAACATACTCGTACAGATACAGAATTAGTAGACAGAAAATATAAGCTCTATGGAGCTTATATACATCCTTACATTTTATATAATGGGTTTTTCATCACAGGTACTCGTCTCAGAATTTTATTTTTTTCTGGAGACGAGTGCCTGTGATTCTCATGCTATTTAGAATGATATTGATTCACAATTTACATAGAAAATGCATGAATTTTACAAATTAATATGACGTACCAAATGGTCTTACAAGAAAAAAATAGAATTTGATAAATTATAGAATTCTGTCCTTCTACACACTTAACCTTTTCAAATTGGTTTCATCATGTTTATGGGTTCTCCATTTCTCCAACTTTAAATTTTATGACTTTATGTTCTACACATCTGAATCTGAACATGCAAGTCATTTGTAAGTTGCAGGGCCAGTTTATGGCATCAATTGCAACAGGAGAGAGACACTAGTAAGTTAGTCCAACAATGTGAGAGCAACAGAGGTCTTAAAGCTCTCAATTGTCTTGGCACACACCAGATTGTCTGGTATTCCAATCAGATATTGTTTCTTTATACAAATAATTAATTTTTTGCTCCGATTTGCTAGTTGGAATTTTGGTTGTTTTTCAAATTCAGAATTGATATCTAAATAACATTCCGTAAGACAGCACCATGGCAAACATTAAATTAGTCTTCTAAGACATCATAACTATTTGGACAAGGGTTATCTTTTTACATTCATTGATAAACAAAAGGGATGCCTGTGTAAATGACAGGATTTAATCACAGGTGTGATTGGATTAAGTTAATTGTATGATTACCTGAGCTTCAAATGACGACTAACACTGGCAATGTACCAGCTGAACCACTTTATTACTGTAGTCCGGAAAATAGTAACAAGTTTTTTAAGTTGACATTTCCTTTTCGTGGTTCGGTACCAGATCACGCAAAGTCCCGTAGGAAACAAGCACCTGTTCGAGATTTCAAGCTAAGTAAGAGTTACTCCTCTTTGTACACTTGTACTACTACTTCTATCACAAGACACAGATTTTTTGGTTATGGAAATTGGTATAGGTTTTAGGGAACTATATGATTAAATGTCTAGATGCTAGACGCAATGTAAATTAATATGTTTTATAATAATCCCTAATGTAATGATTTTATGGTTCTTCCTGTCTAGAATTTTAAGTGTACATGACTTGCGTTAAACTAAAGAAATTTATGTAGCTCTATCATGATAACATCTATCTGAATTTTTTAGTACTTCATTTCAATCATTTACATTAGGGATTGTTATAAGGTTTCAATTGTTTGACATGATACTACAATTAGTGGAAACATGTTCCATTGTATTATAGTTACACCAAGATATTTTGTTGATGCTAGTAGTATTAAAATATGGTTATTCAGGATGCTTTAACGTTTGAATGGTTTCTTTTTTCTCAGTGTGTGATAAGGTCGTAAACCAATCTTCCTCCCATCTCACAGCCACATTTAGACCCGCTTGTACTTTTGTGAGGGGTCTTTTGTGCAATCTTGTTGACATGTTATTTCATTGCTATATGATGCTATAATCAGCAAAGAGTCGTAATGTGCTGTGATTGAGGTATTCTTGAAAATCGTTTATGTATATCAAAAACGTTTTTGTGGTTCTGTTATGTTTACTGGTCGTTGAGGTTACTAATAAGTAGGATCTTATTGTAGAAATGCATGGTTTACTGTAGAAAAAGAGTTAGGGAGCTACCATTTGATTTTTATGGGGGGGGGGGGGGGGGGGGGGGGGGGGGGGGGGGCTAATCTCTGTCCTGGCTTTTTATTTGTCACTCTATTCGGTCCTGCCTTTTTTTTTATTTGTTTATCCTTACTTTTTTTTACCTAAATTGTCATCCTGCCTTTTTTTTTTTTGCAAAGTGTCTCATCCTGCCTTTTTTTTTTTTCACTCAAAACTCCTGTCCTGCCTATTTTTTTCAAATTTCATCCTAGCCACACCCCCCCCCCCCCCCCCCCATAAAAATCAAATGGTAGCTCCCTTAGGCAGATTTAGACGTTTGGCGGGAAAGTTAGTGCCTTGTCGAAGATTATAGGAGTGATCACAAGGGGCTCCCTATGTCCCGTATGAAGAACATTTAGAGAACACCCCTATCCAAAAAGTAGTGAATTCGACCACGGGTATATAAGAGAATGAACAACGGCACTCGAGGCTGTCGGTTGGCTGTCGATGAGCCGTCATAAGTCAACAGAGCGTACGTTGGTTATATTAAGTGCTTATAAGCATTAATAATATTCAAAGGTCACTTTGTACCGGGTACAAAGTAAACGTACAAGTTGATAGGATTGACAAGGCAGGCTGTACCAGTCCGCACTGTCTTGTAGTGACAGACTGTACCAGCCATACTGTCTTTATGTGACAGACCGTCCCATCTTGGGGACAGGCTGTATTGTATTATATTTGTATATATATAATTGTCCGTTGTTACTTTATATCGGTAAAGAGTCAGTGTGTATATTTTAGTTCATTGTGCATAGCATAGATAGTTATAGTTTTTGGTATTGTCAATTTGACGTATTGTTTGTGGACAACTTGAATCCAAGTATTTACTGGAACGTTCGTTTAAGATATAAACGCCTGGTTACTCGTTACATATTTGGTGGCTAGCGGTTGGGATTCACTTGAAGTTGTCTATCAAAATACTATTTGATTGATTGATCATCATCTGCCGCTGTGAACCCTGCCACCACATCCATATTCTAACCTGTCGCTGTGAACGCTGCCACCACAGCCATATTATAACCTGTCACTGCGAACACTGCCATCACAGCCATATTAAAACCTCTCGCTGTGAACATATCATTTGAGAACCCTGCCACCACAGCACTATTATAACCTGTCGCTGTGAACTCTGCCACCACAGCCATATTAAAACCTCTCGCTGTGAACATATCAGATATTAGAACCCTGCCACCACAGCACTATTATAACCTGTCGCTGTTAGCACATCAAATGTGAACCCTGCCATCACAGCCATATTATAGTCTGTCGCTGTGAACGCTGCCACCATAGCCATATTATAACCTGTCGCTGTGAACACTGCAACCACAGCCATATTATAACCTGTCGCTGTGAACGCTGCCACCACAGCACTATTATAACCTGTCGCTGTTAGCACATCAAATGTGAACCCTGCCATCACAGCCATATTATAGTCTGTCGCTGTGAACGCTGCCACAATAGCCATATTATAACCTGTCGCTGTGAACACTGCCACCACAGCCATATTATAACCTGTCGCTGTGAACGCTGCCACCACAGCACTATTATAACCTGTCGCTGTTAGCACATCAAATGTGAACCCTGCCATCACAGCCATATTATAGTCTGTCGCTGTGAACGCTGCCACCATAGCCATATTATAACCTGTCGCTGTGAACACTGCCACCACAGCCATATTATAACCTGTCGCTGTGAACGCTGCCACCACAGCACTATTATAACCTGTCGCTGTTAGCACATCAAATGTGAACCCTGCCATCACAGCCATATTATAGTCTGTCGCTGTGAACGCTGCCACCATAGCCATATTATAACCTGTCGCTGTGAACACTGCCACCACAGCCATATTATAACCTGTCGCTGTGAACGCTGCCACCATAGCCATATTATAACCTGTCACTGTGAACACTGCCACCACAGCCATATTATAACCTGTCGCTGTGACCCTGCCACCACAGCCATACTATAACCTGTCGCTGTGAACCCTGACACCACAGCCATATTTTAACCTGTCGCTGTTAGCACATCAGATGTGAACTCTGCCACCACAGTCATATTATAACCTGTCGCTGTGAGCAAATCAAATGTGAGCCCCGTCATCACAGCCATTAGAAAGATCACACAAAACCATGACAAAGCTACACATATCTATAACGTTAAAGATATTTATGACATTTTAGAATGATTCTAAAGCGGATGTTGAGGACAATGATTAACTAGGATCGAAATCAAACAATTTTAAAACATATAAAAGAGTCAGAAATCAGAACTCCTATTTTAAAAATAAAATAAAATAATGTGACAAATTTAGGGGGGCTACAGGTGCACTTCTTTTAAAACTATATTGGCATTTAATTCATTATATTTACTATAGTGATATTGTCTTCCTTCTGACAAAAACCTCATAGTTCAACCATCAATGCAAAAGACAAAATTCAGAATATGTTAAACGTTGATTTAAACCAGGACTAGAAAAAAGATATAGACCGTTTTCCATGTAGGAATATTTTTGGTTTTTCGTTTTGAATTTTCCTCGGAGTTCAATAATTTTTTTATTTTACCTTTTTAAACGATATATAACGGAAAGGCAATTTTACCATCGGTACAAGGACATCATTCGTAAATATATCTCAACATGTATATACGTTCAGGTATTTCACATCCAATTTTTTTATGGTAATATTCTTTCTAAAGCACAAAAATATCAGTATTCACCTCAGAAGCTAACAAAACCTTTACATAGACTTATTAAGAAGGGATATAGTTACGATACTGTTGTCAGGTCATTAAAGATTGGATATTTTGGCGTTAATATTGATTCGCTTATAGGGTCTTTGCATCGGAACTAAACACATTTATTTAAAAACCAGTTGTTGGCATGACACGGGTTATGTTCTCATATATGTTATGATGGTATGATACTATACCCCTAACGGGAGAGGTTGTGCCTGATATTCATATGACATAATCTTTCTATCAGTTTAATTGAAGTTTCGAGCTGGCATGTCAGTTAACTGCTAGTAGTCTGTTGTTATTTATGTATTATTGTAATTTTGATTATTTTCTTTTGTTACATCTTCTGACATCAGACACGGACCTCTCTTGAACAGAATTTTAATGTGCGTATTTTTATGCGTTTACTTTTCTACATTGGCTAGAGGTATAGGGGAGGGGGGGTTGAGATCTCATAAACATGTTTAACCCCGCCGCATTTTTGCGCCTGTCCCAAATCAGGAGCCTCTGGCCTTTGTTAGTCTTGTATTATTTTTAATTTTAGTTTCTTATGTATAATTTGGAGTTAAGTACGGCGTTCATTATCACTGAACAAGTATATATGTTTGTTTAGGAGCCAGCTGAAGGACTCCTCCGGGTGCGGGAATTTCTCGCTGCATTGAAGACCTATTGGTGACCTTCTGCTGTTGTCTGTTCTATGGTCGGGTTGTTGTTTCTTTGACACATTCCCCATTTCATTCTCAATTCTATTATACAAATTACATGTCAGAAGAATAATATCAATGGCTTCAGGAAACTTTCAAGATATAAAATACCTTAACGCAATCAGTTTTATCATACTTCATTGTAAATTAAGGTAATATATAGATGTTTTTATCTATTGCAGATTCCAAGATATATACAACAGTCCTCCAGGTACACTGCTACAGTTCTTTGATATCTTTTGGAATGGTAAAGATTAAAGCAACTGTATTAACAACAGTCAACTTTTGGCATAACCTTTTAAGTAGTGTACCGGAAACAAATTATCAGCATAGCACATAGTCTTATTAAATGTTTATGTGCTACTTCATGATCAGTAAGATTTGCTTTGTGTGTGTTTATATGTTCTTGAACTGTTTTACAGGCATTTTGTGCTTTGTATAATTTATATATTATTGTGCTTTATGTGATAGATATATACATTTAAGTGTTGCAGTCCTTTTAAAATTGAGAATGGAAATGGGGAATATTTCACAAAGAGACAACAATCCGACCAAAGAGCAGAAAACATCAGAAGGTCACCAATTGGTCTTCAATACAGCGAGAAAATCCCGCACCTGGCCTCTCAACAATAATGTATACTAGTTCAGCGATAATGAAAATATTGGTATAAATCGTCAATAAAGAACAAGGACTCTGGCGATTTGTTCATACTTTACAAGTTCAATTCTACTATGCCTAGTGTCTATCTGTCATATTATAGTTTTCAAGATAAGAGGCAAAATAATAAAAATGAGTAAAAGCCGTCAATAAAGAGCAAGAATTTCAATACGGCGTGAATTGACTTTCTGCTTTCAGACTTATTTGCAGATGTTGTCTGTTTGCTTTTTTAAGTTTTAGGTCTATCTATTATAGTTTTCAGATATGAGGCAAACACACAAAACAAAATCGCCATTACATGTAAGAAGGGATATTTCAACCATTGTTATTCTACTACCTTGTAATTACGAGTTAAACACATTCCGTCGTTTGTTTTTCTTTGCCCTGTAATGGTTATTTCATAGTATTTTGTTGAACAAAGAATTATATATGATATACATCTTGTTAATAATTACTTCCGCGTGAGTAGCGATATACCAACTTCACCTGCATATGGTATGGTATATTCTTTCCCCCAACTTATTCGGTATTCAACCTCTGTATTCAACAGCTTGAAGCTGCTACTCAGACTTTGTAAAATGTCACCAGTGTCTGAGCTGAAAGTTGACGAACCAGGGGTATGTCAAAGAATGTTTCGTTTCTTTAAAATTTCATTGGAAGATACCAATACCTTAATTGTTGATAAATATTCCGTATCAATTTCACAAACAATACATGATGGTCTTGGAGTATAGATTCTGTGTACTGACGTTGTTTATCATCAAAATGAAGTGTTGTATTATATTCTTTTATTTGTCTTTTTGAATATTAATGTTTAGTCTATTTTTTTGTGATATCCATGTGACGTGGCTCTGTAATTATACATCCCGTCATTGTGTCATGGTATATTTTTGTGTTCTTGTCTTTCATTTTTGCTAATTTGCTTTGCCTATATGTCATTTTGTGTTTCTTTGGCAACAACAACAAATGGAAGTTTTTAACGACCTTGACTGGCTATAAAGCCCTTGTACGGTCGGTTGTGTTTCTTTGTTACATATTTCTTTGTTTTTATAGTGATTAAGATTATAACACAATGTTGACTGATTTACCCCAGTGGTTTTCCAGAGTTCCGTATTTTCTCTCATGTACTTTTTCCAAATATCCCTTCTTTGTCGTGGTCATTCTTAGAATTTTTCTTATGTACTCCCACCAAATATCATTTCTTTTCATACGTCCTATATCACTAAACGTCTAAAATTTTGAGGTTAAGTAATAGTGTGAGCTGTGTGAATTTTGATGAGTGGAGAAGCTGGTTAGTTTTGTTTGAAATCAAAGGTTTTGTCTGTCTCTTCTTTGACATATTTTTTTTTATTATTGTAATTTCAAGCTAATAGTCGGGTACTATGTTATATAAATAAATATTTGAATCAAATGGCAAAACTATCTTAGGATTTAATCAAATGTTTGTGCAATAGCAATACTGACGTAGGTGTGGAGCTATACTTTCTATGCAATCTGCAGATGTCCCATAGGTATTTGTTCTGCTGATTTCACGATTGTCAACAAAAAAGTTGTCGGATGTTTTATCATGTACCACAGTGGCTTCGTATATGGCATCACCAGGTGATGTATGGAATGTTACTTGTAATATATTATTTGGGATTTTCAGCGAATTGTCGAATTTAGCATATCGACCATCTTTATCAGAACTGCCGACAAACTTTACGACATCTCTACTCGGAGTAAACGTCATAGCCCGTACTATTCTGATTATAGACAGAGTTCTACACTTATGTCTGAACGCATTCGTCATTGAATTTATCAAACTAACTACTTTTTCGGCAGCTTTCTGAACGATTATATCGTTTATGTCATTGTGTTTCCATGGAAGACATGCGCACCAGTGCGGTGCTATGCCTGCGTCATAGCAGGATCTGTTCTGAGGTATATCCTTTAAAATACTGATACCTCTTGGTAATGTTAAAGCACCTGTTGTATTTGTGATATAATATTTACTTTTTAAGTTTGACTGTGCGATGCTAAGAATGTGTTCAAACGTCGCATGAATGTCAAAAGGAGTTACTAGCTTTTTTGAGTTCTTCTTTAGGTTTTCATATTCCACATGATATTTCTTTGCAAACCACTCAGGAAAACGAAAAGCAAAGTACGGCATACGTTCTTCGTACTTTCCTTGCAATGTTTGTCTAATATCGTGAAACCTAGCACCATGGTCACTCATTAGAATAAGAACAGTGGAATTAAGATGACCATTTTCATACATGTACTTCATCAAGTTTATTAAATCCTGATCCATCCATTGTAATGTGTTAGAGTTATCATGACTATATTCCGAATGAAACAAGAAACTAAATTTTGGATGTTCCCTGTAAACATTTACAAAGTCCTTTAGATAATTAAACATTATACGATGACGAGGCTGAGAACCTAGACAATATGGTTTGTAAAATTTGTGAAGTTTCTCAGTTACAAGATAAAAGGGACGCATATAATGATCTACCGGTTGCTTATCAAATCCCATCATTCTCATATTAAAGGTTCCAATAAAGGCCATATCCTCTCCCCATTGTGTAACGTAACCTAAACGGGAGAAATTTTTCCAAATCCATGGATGGCTGTCGACAGTTGTTGCTCCTTGGTGACCTCTACGAGCTTCTGGTAATTCTTCTTCTCTCTTACCAGTTAGAATAGGTAAGAGTGCTTGAGGGGTTCCGTCGCCAACTATATTATAACCTTCCAAAACTATCCCTTGCAGATCATTCTTGAAATAGGAATGAGCAGATGGGAGCATGCGCAGCCATGTGTTTCGAGATACAGAATCAAAACCAAGCATTAAAACGTTAAGCTTGGTTTCGGATTGTAACTTTGTCTTTAGGTTATTCAGTCTGTCAAATATTGACTTTTTAATAGCGATTGTCGAATGAATATTCATGTATCGATGACCAGTTTTAGATTTACAAGAAGTTTTCATGAAATCAGAAGGTACAGAAACTTTTTCGTTTTGACTGAGTTTTGTTTCTTTACCATACTTGATAATGTCGTCTGTTTGACCTCTTAATATAGGGACTAGACGACATATTATTTGTCCACGTTTAAATGTTGCACCTGACATTATTTGCGCAGAACCATTACTCACAGAAACCCAGTCTGCCTCAGTTTGGCATTTTTGTTTCTTCACTGGATGGAAGAAGTTAACGACCGATGGATGATATGGATCTAGCGAAGGATGGATACAATACTGGTTTTGTAATGCATTCAACAAAAGTGGAAATGAAGTAGAGTTCAGAATATATATTTGAGCTTTCCCGAGATTTACAATACGTGGATATTGAAAGAAATCATGATATGCTAAATACCCGAAGCAGGCAAGTATAAACAGACAGAGATACACACGTTTACGTAATCTGCGAATAAAACAAATATATCTGCATTTCCGACAAATGTCCATTATACTGATCACAATATTCTCCTCACAATTATTTCCGACTTACGATAAATATCTAATTCTGATCTGCAAAGAAAAATACAATTAACAAATTTATAACGTATTAAACATTGTGCACAAAACAGTAGCAAATCTCAGGAACATAGCAGTTTATAAAACCAGCCCTTTCAACTTGGAGTGGTTTTTTTTAATAGTTGATTGATTCTTAAACGGGTTTATATCGGTATAATACCTATATAAAACGTTTAAACCGCTGCATGTGTTTACACAGTCTGTCCTAAGTCAGGAACCTGATGTTCAGTGGTTGTCGTTTGTTGATGTGGTTCATACGTGTGTCTCGTTTTTTTATATAAAGATTAGACCGTTGGTTTTCCTGTTTGGATGATTTTACACTAGTCTTTTTGGGCCCTTTATATCTTGCTATTCGGTGAGAGATATGGCTCCGAGTTGAAGACCGTACGTTGGACTATAATGGTGTCTTTTATAAATTGTGACTATATATAACTAACTTGTTGTCTCATTGGCACTCATACCACATCTTATATCTGTAACACTGGTTATAATCCAACCTACTAACACTTAAAGAGACATAAGCTACGAAATATGAACAAAAAATGTGACGTTTTTTTGTTCAATCTAGGTTCAATCTTGTCAAAATAAGATAAAAAAACATCATTGATAATTTTACTTCATTGAATACGTATCCATGTGACCTTTGATTTAACCCCATAGCTGGAGGTGGGTTAATTTTGAATTTTTGAAAAACTAAGGCTTTTCTACCTCAGGCATAGATTACCTTAGCTGTATTTGGCAAAACTTTTAGGAATTTTGGTCCTCAATGCTCTACAACTTCGTACTTTATTTGGCCTTTTTAACTTTTTTGGATTCGAGCGTCACTGATGAGTCTTTTGTAGACGAAACGCGCGTCTGGCGTATATACAAATTTTAGTCCTGGTATCTATGATGATATTATTTACGCATGTATTCAGCTATTAAAAGAAAAGAGTGTTAACATGGAAAGTGACAAAGGATAAATTATTTGGTTGACTGATTCGATCAAAACAAAAAATCATTCTTAAACGATGATAAACATTAGTTTTACCTACACTATGAAATTAAATAGACCTAGTAAAACCAAACAGCACGGGGATGCAATCTGTGTATATTGATATTTATTTATCGAGTTACATGATCATCGGAAGTCTTCGGAAGTCATCTCAATAGGTAAAAGATGACGTCTATGTTGATACATATTACCAAGTCCATGCATTGTTTATTTTAGACCTATTGTAATTTGGATATACTTTTTAGTATGTTATTAATAAAAGTTTGAGTCAAATCGATGCAGATGAATATGACAGCTAATACCCATTTAAATTGTTTTCAACTTAAAAAAACAATATGTAAAATAAAAAGTCAATTTTATAATCCATCAAGCACACAAATTCTGTGTGTCCCAAAATTTAAGTTAACTTAAAGTCTCTGTTTTGCCATCACCCATTTTTCTACTTAGAATTTAAAAAAAAAAGGTAATGAACCATAAAATACTTGACGTTTATATTGTTCATTGAAACTCATTGAAAAACAAATTTGGGACCTTTTTATGCAGAAAATTATATTTTTTCGGTCTTTTTCTTTGAATGAATTTGTACTAACCCCAGATTTCGACACCACTTAGATTTTTGCTTTAAATCAATAATGATAGCTTTGAAAGTATTGAATAGGGTCACAATGATAATTTTATTATTTAAATATTTACAAAATTAACAATTCACAATTCAGAATATTTACAAAAAAATTCAGCTTTCTTCCCTTAACTGATGCAAATTTTGTTATAACATTGTGTCTATCGATTTCCACATCTCTATAGATGTGCAGCGTAGCAAGTGCCGATAGACGGTCTGTTCTCATTGTGTACTATAGCTGCTATCATCACAATGTGTGTACTATAGCTGCTATCATCACAATGTGTGTACTATAGCTGCTATCATCACAATGTGTGTACTATAGCTGCTATCATCACAATGTGTGGACTATAGCTGCTATCATCACAATGTGTGGACTATAGCTGCTATCATCACAATGTGTGGACTATAGCTGCTATCATCACAATGTGTGTACTATAGGTGCTATCATCACAATGTGTGGACTATAGCTGCTATCATCACAATGTGTGTACTATAGCTGCTATCATCACAATGTGTGTACTATAGCTGCTATCATCACAATGTGTGTACTATAGCTGCTATCATCACAATGTGTGTACTATAGCTGCTATCATCACAATGTGTGTACTATAGCTGCTATCATCACAATGTGTGTACTATAGCTGCTATCATCATAATGTGTGTACTACAGCTGCTATCATCATAATGTGTGTACTACAGCTGCTATCATCATAATGTGTGTACTACAGCTGCTATCATCATAATCAAACACTAGCAATGTGTGTACTATAGCTGCTATCATCACAATGTGTGTACTATAGCTGCTATTATCATAATCAAACACCAGCAATGTGTATACTTTAGCTGCTATCATCATAATGTGTGTACTATAGCTGCTATCATCATAATCAAACACTAGCAATGTGTGTACTTTAGCTGCTATCATCATAATGTGTGTACTATAGCTGCTATCATCATAATCAAACACTAGCAATGTGTGTACTATAGCTGCTATCATCATAATAGAGCTTCGTTGGATAGAATACGACTTTATTTAGGTCCACGTATGCATGTACATGTAAAATACTTTTTGAACATTCAAATATCGATATTAAAGATGAATTTGGTCTGTTCTATATGGCTCTTAAAACAATAAATTTTCAAACAGCTTTAGACTTTTCATTGAGATGATTTCGAACAGAAATATATTGACAGATGTATTGGTGTTCAGTTGCATATAGTCGATTTCTATCTGATTCAGTTATGTCTACATGTTATTTAGAACAAAACTTGTAGCCTTTGTTGAAATAACCACTAATTTACACCCTAAAGAGAAGATAGAATGTTTGTCTGTAGTAAGAATGTTTATCCATAAAGGGAATGATTAACAACTGTTTCGATATGAGGGTATTGATTTTGTGTAGAGATCTGACAGAAACACAATTACACTAGTATTGTAAAAACTAGTCGTTGATTTCCATCCTGAGTGACGAGCAGAAAGCCATTTGTAATCAGGACCTTTATAATACCAGAAAAACCAACCACGATTCGGAAATTATAGATTTTGCAATATTGAACAATTGAACAGCGGTATACTACTATAGCCTTTATCTATCTCATATAACATGATTTTTTACATGCCAAACTGAATCTTAAAAAATGAAGTGATTGTGAATTGAATATGTTTTCAACAATGGTATACAAGAAGGCATAACTTAAAACATAAATTACAAATACAGAAAAGGTTTTGAACAATTTTAGAAAATTAAATTTTGTCTTATCTTTAGATAAAAATGTAAAATATAATACTTCATTTATAGCAGAATCATTTCCTATGTTCTGTCTTTCACATATTGTACTCAAATAGTTCTTAATCCTTCGGAAAAGGTTGAACTAGTCTCTTTTTTTTCAATTTTTGCGTTGAATTCATTTTCCCTTTGGTATTAAGATGAGGACATGTTACTACTGCCAATGAGGCAAAAATCCACTAGAGATCAAATGATCAGATTATAAAGAACTCCAAGGGAACTGTTCGTTTTATTCTTTTGAATTGTCTTCTTTTTCTTTGGACATTTAGCACTGAAACACATAACCATCGCACTAAAATAAGGATATTGTATTTCTGTTACTTACCGTAAACATTATTGAGTATAATTTTTCAATATGTAAAATAAAAACAAAGAATCATATATTCAAGGATAGTAGAAAGTAATTCAGAAACGAAATATATTTGTCCTTACTATCCAGTCTTATGTATTTGAGCTTCTTTTCATTAAATATTAATGCCAATAAGTTCATGAAAAGTATCTGTAAGCTACTCACCCAGTACACAGTGCACATTCCATTTCTAACAATACAGAATATCTGATCAATTTGACAAATATGTTAATGACAACAGACAGTGAAACAGTTTCTTGGACGCTGTATCATACAACTAGTGGTTATACTCTTAATGCGTACACACTATTTGTTCAAACATAGACGCAAAAAACTGATGGTGAATGAAATATGTCTGCAAATGTCAGCATCGTTATTTTTTTTTATGATGGAATATCAATTCTTAAATGAAAACATGAGTTTTTGTTTTATGCACCTCATTTTCAATCAATAATTTCCTATTAACACACTTCTCCAAGTCATATGCTGTTAATTTTTCATCAGTAAACTATGTGCGAATTAATTTGTAACGAGAAACAACATAATATAAATAGCATATTGCACTGAACGTCGACAGCAAACACATATTCACTTTTGCTTCAAGTTAATAATTGGCATGAAATTAGAAATGGAAAAAAAACTTTCCATCAGTTATTCCAAAACCTGTATGTTTGATTATATTGAGCTAAATATGATGACTTTTGTCTGTTGGCATCTGTTTTACACTGTGATTAATCAACAAATTTTTTAACAGACGTTAGTATTTATTCTCAGATTTAACATACAAGCTCGATTTAAGATACAACAGTATTTTTATATTTGCCCGAGACTTCGTATTTAATTTTCCTTAATGGATTTTGTGGTTTTCCATTTAATGATGTGTTGGCTACATCTACAAAGTAAAGGTATTTTCCTTTTGTTTTCGGAGTGTGTACAAAACAGGAGATGTGGTATGTCTACCGATGGGACAACTATCCTCCAAGACAACAATCCTACAAGACAACAATCCACTAGAAACTAAAGGACGTAGACTTCAGTACATTTTTGTATACTAGTATTTTTTTCTGGTCTGACATCTTACAACATTACTGAATTTAATTTAACGATACATATTTTAAATGAGTTAGTGATTCAACATTTTAATAACTATAGAATGTAAGTTTATAACTATCGAATGTAAGTTTATTTCATCAAAAGAAATCATAATATTAAATCTCCATGTTATAGTAATCTATACTTCTACTTTAAAATATATTAACTCATGATTAATGACAATGATGTAGAATATATTCTGTGAAAATATACAGACATAAAGCGGAATGAAACCTAATTCATTATATAATGTATACAGTATTACAATTTTCAATACGCTTTGCGGACATTTTTATTTAATTGTAACAAAGTCAATTCAACATCAATAACATATCATCTGAATTCCGTCGTCACGTGACTGTCATTTCTTTAGCATGTTTAGATGTAGTGCTTTATGACATCTCAAAGTACATGTAATTCTGAAAAAAAGATTTTATATTAGTCCATTGATTAGTGCTTATATGTATACTAAGTCAATCATTGTTTTGATTGTTAGACTTGAATAATAAATCTGTATTTTCTATATAACATTTGTACACGTTCTTCGACTTTTACACTCCTTTGTACTCCTCGTGTGATGTATTTTACATTTTGATGAAATAAACATGGGATTTTTCAAGTAAAAAATCGTCTCTGACAAATGAGTTTTAATCATTTACATTTTGGAATGTTTAAATAGTCACTTGGAAAGGTATTACAAAAGAATGTTTTACTTAGGACCGCCTAGAATAAATTATGGTTTGGTTCTTAAATCGTACAATAAAGAAGACTTATTTTGAAATACTAATTATAAAGAAAAAAACATCTAGGAACGACGAAATTTGGTTCTAAAAATACTTACAATAAGAAAAGCTCCACCAAGAACCAACATCTTATCAATATTATCCATCTTTTCTGGAACTGTAATTACATTTAATATAGAAATTAAAATTACATAAATTTATGTTTACTTGTATATAACATGTAAGATTTTTGCTGGGTTAAAATGTACTCGCTCCAACGTTTGTTAAGGTTAAAGATATTATTGTAATCTGAGAAACAAATATCCTCTTCGATATGATCCGTCCCACTTTTGTAGTTCCACTCTGGGAGTCCGGACGGATCGTCACCCTTGGCTAGCGAATGTGAAAAAAATATATGCAGTTATTTTCATTATAAAATATACATTCACAATTTTAATCTGCGACATTTATTAAAATAAATAATTATTGAACCACCTTATTGAAATCGGGGAACGGACTATTCTTATTGACATAAGTTGCAAAACCTTTTTATGTACACACTTACAATTTATTTCAAAGTATTCATGATCCACATTGAGTACACACTTACAATTTATTTCAAAGTATTCATGATCCACATTGAGTACACACTTACAATTTATTTCAAAGTATTCATGATCCACATTGAGTACACACTTACAATGTATTTCGAAGTATTCATGATACACATTGAGTACGAACTTACAATGTATTTCGAAGTATTCATGATCCACATTGAGTACAAACTTACAATGTATTTCGAAGTATTCATGGTCCACATTGAGGTTGTCATCTCTTTCTCCCTCCCACTTCTTGTTTATACTTCCAATCACATCTTCTCCTGTTTTGTCGTAGATCTAATTTTAATATAAAAACTAAAAACTAATATATATGTTTTTGAGATTCATAATAAGATCATAAGAAATTAAGCTTGTTAAGCTTTGAAAATATGCATTTACTGTACTCAGACGAACTGTACATACTGACAACCCCCAGTCATTATATTTATTTTTAAGTACTGGTATAATATTGTATGGATGCATTATTTTGTATGTTATGTGTTTTCTTTGCAATATAGTTATTAGCGTTTCCCATTGAACAAATATGTATACCGAGAATAATTTGCACGGTTAATATTCCCTTCCCTTTCATGAATGTGACTTACCGAATTAGACTATTTACCCGATTTGTTATAACATGAGCAACACGATGGGTGTCACATGTGAAGCAATATCTGTTTATCCCTACGGAGCACCTTAAATCACCCCCTAGTTTTTGGTGAGGTTCGTGTTGCTTACTCTTTAGTTTTTTATGTTATGTCATGTGTACTATTGTTTGTCTGTTTTTATTTTTTTTTATTTTTAGCCATGGCGTTGACTGTCCCTCTGGTATCTTTCGTCCCTCTATTACAGTGAGTAGCATCCTAAATAAGTAATAATATGAAAACGAATACATTCCATGTTATAAAGGATCATTACACATAATTCCCGCCAAATACCTTAAACGAGGCTTCTGTAGAACATCTGCACACACAGTTTGGTCCCTTTATTAGCGCCACTACATTACCGTCTCCGTCCAATATGTCAAATCGTTCTTTGCACATCCA
Source organism: Mytilus edulis (assembly GCF_963676685.1). Classification (NCBI taxonomy): domain Eukaryota; kingdom Metazoa; phylum Mollusca; class Bivalvia; order Mytilida; family Mytilidae; genus Mytilus; species Mytilus edulis. Next base: position 105,585,614 of record NC_092346.1, read on the forward strand.
AGTAAATCTGTAATACACAACCAAAAAGATACTCTTAAAACATTATCATAATAAAAACAGACATAACGGGGGCTGACTATATGCAGTATCACGGTCAAATCGTTCTTTACACATTCAAGTAAATCTGTAATACAGAATCTTAAAACATTATCATAATAAAAACAGACAAAACGGGGGCTGACTATGCAATATGTCAAATCGTTCTTTACACATTCAAGTAAATCTATAATACACAACCGAAAACATATTCTTAAAACATTATTATGAAAAAAAAGGAAAATTCACAAAAATACTAAATGGATAACAACTGTCATATTCCTGACTTCCGAAGCCATTTTCTTATATAAAAAATGGTGGATTGAACCTGATTTTATAGCTAGCTAAACTTCCCACTTGTATGGCAGTCGCATAAAAACAGACATAAGGGAGATTGTGATTGATTGTAATTTGGAAATGTCCAGTTGAAAATATGTCATATATTTATTAGGTAGATGCAACTTTGGTTATTCGTGTCTACCATTAGACTGTAATGCATTTGATATGGATATGTTTGTTTATATGTGAATATTCATCTAATTATAATAGTTATTTTTTGACAGCAACATTTTCTATCAAACAATAATGATTATTTAAAAGAACAACTCATACCTTATCCTTTATCATTCAGTCTGACTCCTAAAATAAAATATTTACTTTTGTTTAACAGATCCCAGAGTCCTTCCCAGACAGTCAACCACATATGTCTTGTGTACGCACATGAAGCAATCTAGACAACAACACCAGTCACAACGACAGCACGTACGATGTAAAGCAAATACCAGGTCGTCTTGGGGAGAGAAAAACTCCAATCGGAACTGACGATTTGGTCCACAGGCCCAGCGACATATACAGCTAGACTCTGAGAAAAATCATCAAAAGAAGGTAATCATTTTAAAACTGAACGCCTAACGATATTAAAATATCTAAACTTTCTGTGTTCCAAAAACCTGTAACAAAGTCGTTTTTTTATGATGACGTCTGTACTAATGAATAAACAAGAGTAGGTGACTGCACTTTGCTTGTATTCTTTTTTGTTGTAACGGACTATTCACCTAGAGTTTATGTTATAACAGAATTTCCGGCAAGAGTTTTCGCCTTTTGTTTTTGTTTAAACTGACTTTTCGCCCCGAATGTCTATTGTAGCAGAAGTTTCGTCTTTTTGTACTCGAGTTTAATTTGTAAAGGATTTTTTACCTTTAGTAGTTTTTGTTGTAACGGAACTTTCGGCAAGAGTTTTCGCCTTTAGTTTTTGTTTTAAGGGAACTTTCCGGTAGAGTTTTCGCCTTTAGTTTATTTTTTGTTGTAATGGACTTTCTCGTAAGAGTTTTTGTCTTTAGTTTGTTTTTTTTTACTTTCCGGTAAGAATTTTCGCCTTAGTTTTCAGTTGCAACGGACATTTTTGCGTCGAGTTTCAGTTATTCTATCGAGCGACGTGACATGATATTTTTTCAGCGACAACATGTGGAACGTTATTGCCTCACTTACAATTTCATCAAAAAACATTGCGCGAAGTAACAATATGGATTTTATGGATTCGTGCAAAGAAGAAAATCTTGTGCACACACATTTGAACCTTGTACATGTTTAAATTAAGCTACCTTCTAAGGCATAGAACAATTCTTCTTCATTCTCATCCCAAACTTTATATGTGTTTGGAGCTCCACAGCCAGCTGTAAAGTATATTAAGATCATGCTCACGTATTTGGCATTCATTTGTTAACTATAACAGTACTACATATCAGTCCAATATTTCTTCATTATATATCGTATTTCTCTTTTGGTTGGTAGATAGCAGTATTTAGGTTTCTTCTTTTAATTGTAAAAATGTTTTGTATATTTCAACACTTATATCATTATTAATTTTACTTAAATGACTGTTGGTATTGAATACTGTTACAAAAGTTAATCCTTTTCTATTTTCTAATTTTTCAAAGCTTGATAGATTTAAGATAGTGATTTTGTTTATCCCAAACAATGAATCGTACAAATGAATTCCCTTCTTATTTTCTCTGTAACGCACGTTTCGTTAAGGCGATAGAAATAACAAAACAAAATGTTTTTGAAGCGTAACCAATTTATCATTACAACTCAAACGTAAAACTGTTAGTATAAAAGTAAACTTGTCCTGGATAGTAAGCTTAATAAAATAAAATAATAAAAGTTTGTTTGACTTTTACCTGAATTTTAAAATAAAAAATGTATCATTCAATTTTGAACTTCTTGCTCCGTCGAAGACGAAGCGTCGCCACCCTAGTGTACGAGATAGTTCTGTATGATACAGGTTTCAGGGTGCCTCTGGATTTACTTATCTCACTTTTGTTTTGAACGTCAAAACGAACGAAAAATAATTAACAGCATCAAAATCTGTAAGGACGATCAGCAAAGTAGAAATAAATTGGCATATAGCCGGCTTTGCTCGGTTCAATCATAAAAAAAACCAACATAATTTAGTCACAATTACCTAGTAAATCCGAATCCATTTGCTGTCGGGCATAGACAAACCTTTTGCCATCTAAACATTCCATTCCGGGCGGCGGGTCTATTTTGGGATTTACAGACTTTCTCCGAGGTCTCATACTCATTCTTCTGTCCGATCCTAGGGTCATTCGACGATTCTTCATTTCCAGAAGTACATCCGTCGGCGTTCGAGAGTCGCCCGACATATTGGACACCACAGACTGTCGAGGTTGGGTATATATCACAGAGCTTCTGGCTACCCTATCCAGGACCAGAGATTGTCGCCTGTGCTCATTTCTCTGGACCTCCTCAGGAACAATCATTTTATCCGATTTAAAGATAAATCCTTCAGAAGTAGGGAAACTTTTACTTTTTTACAAAAAGTACAAAACATGCGATTCTGTAAAAACTTTAAAAGATAGCTTTACTCCAGTTATTCATTCTGATCGCGAATCAAGTCTTATAACTAAACTTTATTCAAAGGTGTAAAGAAATAAAATTGATCATCGACTAGAATACAATGCAATGTATTCACTTTAAATAAAATTTGGCAATAAAAGTTAAAAGTTTAATACCAATTCCTAAGTGATCCCATTCATATCTTCAACAATTTGTCGTCACCAAGAGATTTACCTACATCCATAATAAAACAAGAAGTACCTTATACTAATTATGATGCCTTAAATCCTTATAACACATTCTTCAATCACAGCAACGAACATATTGTAATTTATGTGAACGCCTGTCGACTTTGTGATTTAAAAAAAATAAATTTGAAGAATCCATTTTGTAGTTAATTGATATAACAGAATTCAGCATACAAACTTGGATAAATAAAGGCAACAGTAGTATACCGCTGTTCGAAATTCATAAATGATAGAGAAAAAACAAATCCGGGTTACAAACTAAAACTGAGGGAAACGTATCAAATAAGAGAACTACGACACAACAGAAACACTACATTAAAATGTAACATAAATAAAGGCAACAGTAGTATACCGCTGTTCAAAACTCATAAATCCAGGGACAAAAAACAAAATCGGGGTAACAAACTAAAACCGAGGGAAACGCATTAAATATAAGAGGAGAACAACAACATACACAGAAACGAACTATAATATAACAATGGCAATTTTCCTGATTTGGTACATTGCATTTTAAGAAAAAAAATTGTGAGTTGAACCTGGTTTTGTGGCATGTCAAACCTCCCGCTTTAATGGCAATGCTAATTATAACATTAAATTGACAACATTACATGACAGGACTAACAATCCAAACTTTTCTGATTGGGTTCCATTAATATTTTGCTCAGAACTAGAAATTAATAAAACAACAGAGACGGCTTCCTCCGCCTCACTTTTAGACTTATAGCTCGAATTTGAAATACACGGTCATCTCAGTGCCAGAATGTATGACAAACGAGATGATTTCAATTTTGAAATCAACAATTTTCCCCTCTTTATATATTCTAAATTCACCTGCATATGGGATATAAATTATCCAATTTATTCAGTATTCAAGAGCATGCAGCAACTACCAAGACTTTGTAAAACGTCACCTATGTTTGAGTAGAAAGTTGATGTATCAGTGGTATTTTCAAGAACGACTCGTCATTTTTCTAAAAAAAAGTTCATCGGAGGTACCAAGACCTTGTTGGTAAATATTCCGTATCGACTTCATAAATGATACACGATGGTCTTGACTTATAGATTCTTGGTACTGACATTGTTTATCATCTAAATAACGTGTAATAGTATTCTTTTATTTGTCTTTGTGAACATTACTTTTCGTGTTTAGTCTGTTTGATACATATGACGTGGCTTTGTACTTAAACATCCTGTCATTGCGTTATTATTCTATGATTTTTTTTATTCTTATCTTTCATTTTTGCTAATGTGCTTTGTCTACATGCCTTTTTGTGTTCCTTTGGTACATATGATGTGGGTCTGTACTTATACATCGCATCACTGTGAAAAGTAAAATCACAAAAATACTGAACTCAGAGGAAAATCAATTCGGAAAGTCCATAATCACATGGCAAAATCAAATAACAAAACGCATCACAAACGAATGGACAAGAACTGTCATATTCCTAACTTGGTACAGGCATTTTCAAATGTAGAAAATGGTGGATTGAACCTGGTTTTATAGCTAGCTAAACCTCTCACTTGTATGACAGTCGCATCAAATTCCATTATATTGTCACCGATGCGTGAACAAAACAAACAGACACAATAGGTGATATAGTGCTATGGTACTATATATATTCGTGTCTTTAGTGTTTGCTAATGTGCTTTGTCTATATGTCTTTTGTGCTTCTTTGTTACACATTTGTTAATTTTTATAGTAATTAGTATTATATCACAATGTTGACTGCTGTACCCCTATTTTTGACATTTTACCTACTATGTCTGTTTGTTTTGTTCAAATATTGTTGTCAATATAATAGAATTTGATGCGACTGTCATACAAGTGAGAAGTTTAGCTATAAAACCAGGTTTAATCAACCATTTTTGTACATAGAAAAATGCCCGTATCAAGTCAGGAATATGACAGTTGTTATCCATTCGTTTGTTGTGTTTGAGCTTTTGATATTGCCATTTTATTTCAAATTTGATTAATTTTTCTAAGGGTAAGGTATTTTTGTGATTTAACTTTTCACGAGACATATTTTTGTCCCGAATATCGATATCATCAAACGCTACAAAACTAGTACTGTATAAATTTAAAATCAAAAGTTTATAATATCAAAGAAAGGATATGGGGTATCTATCCATGACACGAAATTAGTAAATGCACAGCAAAAAAGCACAAAAAGGAAAGGAATAGAGCTTGCATTGCTGTTTTTTTTTGCATACAATGGTCAATTTGAGGTATTTTATGCGACTGTCTTCCAAGTAGGAGGTTTAGCTAGTTGTAAAACAAGGTTCGATTAAAAAAAAAATACATTAGGACACACCTGTACCAAGTCAGGAAAATTAGTTTTTTCCCCATTCATTTTATGTTTTTTTCCAGCTTTTGATTTTGCCATTTGATAAAAGACTTTCTGTTTTGAATTTTCATCGAGTTCTGTATTTTTGTTATTTTACTTTTTACATGTATTGGATTTGATGTATGTAAAGTATTGACTCATTTATTTATCAATCTTTATCCCATCTTTTTGGTCACAACTTTTTTGGACTTTTGGTCCTCGGTAATCTTCAACTTTATAACTATTTTGGCTTTCAAACTTTTTTCATCTGAGGGTCGCTGGTTAGTCTTGTGTGGACGTGGTGCGCGTCTGGTGTATTAAATGTTTAACCTGGTACCTTTTGTTGGCTATTATTTGTTTGTTTCTCTGTCCTATATTTTCTCCCATTTATTTGTATTGTAGAAAGAACATCATCAATATATATGAATGTGAAATTAAATGACATGGCTTCTTTGATCTTCTTGTTTTGACAAGTGTATGACGAAACTCCGCTTCATATGATAAAAGAAGAGGTTGGCATGGAGTGGCGCACAGTTCGTTCCAATAGGAATGCCGACAATTTGTTGAAAAAGTCTACCTCCAAATTCAACAAATATGTTGTCAATAAAAAACTTCAGCATACTGGTCACTTGTTCCTCAGTGTAGCATGTTTCCCCTTTCTGTCACTATTAACAAAATGTGCCTTATGGTATCCCAGAGTGATACATTTATAGCTACCATTTTCATGTTGAAAAGCGTCGTGGATTATTGTTTTAGACGATTTTTCAATTTCACATGGGGAATGGTAGTAAACAGGGTTGAAATATTAAAAGTTTAAATATAACTAATTTCACAAAAAAAAGCGATTTTAGAATCCAGATATGGTCAAGACCACAAGTAAACATCTCGAGTTGTTGTTTTTATAGTGATTAAGAGGATAACACAATGTTGACTGCTGTATCCCTATTTTTGACATTTTTACTCTTTGAGTATGTTTGTTTGTTGACAATGTAATGGAATTTGATGCGACTGTCATACAAGTGAGAGGTTTAGCTAGCTATAAAACCAGGTTCAATCCACCATTTTCTACATTAGAAAATGCCTGTACCAAGTCAAGAATATGACAGTTGTTATCCATTCGTTTGATGTGTTTGGACTTTTGATTTTGGACTTTCCTTTTTAGCTCACCTGGCCCGAAGGGCCAAGTGAGCTTTTCCCATCACTTGGCGTCCGGCGTCCGTCGTCGTCCGTCGTCGTTAACTTTTACAAAAATCTTCTCCTCTGAAACTACTGGGCCAAATTAAACCAAACTTGGCCACAATCATTATTAGGGTATCTAGTTTTAAAAATGTGTGGCGTGACCCGACCAACCAACCAAGATGGCCGCCATGGCTAAAAATAGAACATAGGGGTAAAATGCAGTTTTTGGCTTATAACTCAAAAACCAAAGCATTTAGAGCAAATCTGACATGGGGTAAAATTGTTTATCAGGTCAAGATCTATCTGCCCTCAAATTTTCAGATAAATCCGACAACCCTTTATTGGGTTACTGCCCCTGAACTGGTAATTTTAGGGAATTTTTGCTGTTTTTGGCTATTATCTTGAATAATATGAGGCAGGCATTACCTGTAAATGGGGACGAAGTCTGTATGAATTATTTTTTTGTAACTCAATTATTTGTCAAAAAAAAAGACACGGAAATACAGTAACGTTTCCGATTTTGGTTCTGTTGTTAGGGATTTTAGTTGTGACGTTATTTAAATTATGACGTCATATGCAATGTAAACAAGAAACGCTATCATTAGGTAACGTTTTTTCATATCAAGGAATTATTAAAAATGAAATAAGTATTGCGCGTTCCTTCCTATTTTATACTAGACTGATAAATATATATTTTACTCAAAGTTTCATACAAACGAGACCGGAAAAAGGAAGTAGATTGTACATTTCTGCGCAGGTCCGGTATTTCAAAACATGACATAAAAAAAATTGAACGATTTTGAGTTCATTAGTACAATGAAAAATTCGGGAAATTTTCCCGAATTTTTTTTTTTATTGAATTTTCTACTGTTATTGGGGACTTCGTCCCCATATTATTATAGATAGAGATAAACTGTACACAGCAATAATGTTCAGCCAAATAAGATTTACAAATAAGTCAACATGACCAAAATGGTCAGTTGACCCCTTTAGGAGTTATTGCCCTTTATAGTTAATTTTTAACCATTTTTCATAAATTTTTGTTAATTTGTAGAAAAAATTTTCCACTGTAATTACTGGGCCAAGTTCATTATAGACAAGGATTTTTGTAGCAACAAGAATGTTCAGTAAAGTAAGATCTACAAACACATCACTATCACCAAAACACAATTATGTCATGAATTTATCCGTGTCCATTATCTAATATGCACAAGACCAAGGTGAGCGACACAGGCTCTTTAGAGCCTCTAGTTGAATTTTCCTAGGAGTTCAGTATTTTTGTGGTTTTACTTTTTTCAATACAGATACAGTCCCCGAGGGTATCACCAGCCCAGTAGTCAGCACTTCGGTGTTGACATGAATATCAATTATGTGGTCATTTTTATAAATTTCCTGTATACAAAACTTAAATAAAAAAAATTTATCGTAAAACTAAGGATTTTCTTATCCCAGGAATAGATTACCTTAGTCGTATTTGGCACAACATTTTGGAATTTTGGATCCTCTATGCTCTTCAACTTTGTACCTGTTTGGCTTTATAACTATTTTGATATGAGCGTCACTGCTGAGTCTTATGTAGACGAAACGCGCGTCCGGCGTACTAAATTATAATCCTGGTACCTTTGATAACTTATAACTATATTAATAGTCTTGTTGTTGTTATAAAATACATCCAATACCATAATTGCACTTGATCTTGAACTTTATCAATTCTGTTAGAAATTTACCTATGACGTCAATTTTGTAGCGTCGATCTAGTCGTGGGACAGACAATGCGTGCTTTCCGAGGTTGTTTTACAGGCTTAGTGTTATTCTGTGATAAGTTAGCACTTCGGGGTCATCAATATCAATTATATGGTCTTTTTTTTTTTTTTTTTTTTTTTTTTTATAAATTTACTGTTTGTAAAAGTATGAATTATTCTAAGTACAAAGGATTTTCTTATCCCACCAATAGATAACCTAAACCGTATTTGGCACAATTTTTTAAAATTTCAACATTGTACTTGTTTGGCTTTCTTACTATTTTGATTTTAGCGTTTGGCGTATTAAATTATAAGCCTGGTACCTTTGATAACTATTAGCATGTTGAAATGCACTATTGTATTGTTTATTTGAGTATTTCTCTGTCCTGAATGTTCTTGCATTTATTTGAACTGTAGTCGTCCTGTCAAGTTGTCATTTTAGAAATATATTTAACATTGCGATAAAAGCGCGATGTTTGGATAGCCACAAAACCAGGTTCAATCTACCATTTTTCTTAGGTTGGCATTTGTTATCTTATAATTCGTTTCTGTGTGTGTTGCATTGTTGTTTGTTTTTTGTTGCACTTCAGTGTTTCTGTTGTTTCGTTGTTTTCCTCTTATAGTTGATGTCTTTCCCTCGGTTTTAGTTTGTAACCCGAATTTGTTTTCTCTCAATCGATTTATGACTTTCAAACAGCACTATACTACTGTTGCCTTAATTATTACATGATTTTATATACTGATAAGGCATGTTTTAGTCATATATAAATTTATTTGATAACAAAACATATTTGCTTTTGCATACATAATTATAACAAAAATGGTACATATATTTGTTTATAGGCGGCGGAACATACTTTTGAAAGAGTTTGGCATTGACGTACATCATGTGTAAGTATCTATATTGTTGGTCCCCGTGGTACAGGGGATTTTTTTGTTGATTTTATAAAATATGTTTCTAACAAGTCGGAATACATGCAATATTTTTTGATATGAATTTGTTGATTTTAACGGCATATTATGATCAACTTTAAATAAATGTATAAAAAGAAAGTGTGCACATAACTACCGCCTATATATTTCTTTTATGCAAGCGTGTGTATATTTATTGCAATAATATTTGTGAGATCGTTTATACATGATACATGTCGATATTATTTATACAAGCGGTTTCGGTTACATTCACACTTTTGCAATATTCCTTTCCCGGAACAAATCATTACAACTTTGGCTGTTGTGAATTATTCAAAATTGATATACATTCAAAATTGAAAAAGTATTTATAGGATGAGTATTCTTCACATTTTTGCATTGAAAAGTTACCTCGTCTCTTATTTGTTTATAAATATGTTTACGTTCAACTGAAAACATGTTGGCCAAGAAAGGGCAATACGATTCTCAATTATATGCCCTACCTCTTACTTTTCAGTGGATATACAGATACAGTTTTACCCTCCGATATACAACCATGTCTTATACTCTTTGCCACGTTTTAGAATAATACTCTTTTCTATTATCAAATTAGCGCGAAACCCATTCTTCTTTCTCATGTTTTCAAATTTTAAGCTGATTATAAACGTTATGCATATATATTTGTAACCACGTCCAACCAACTTGCTGTTAGAAGGTTGTTCGCGTTGTGCTAATTTTTGCATAAAAGTTATACTTTTTATGTTTTAACCTTAAAAACGTGATTCGTGAAGTAATATAAAGAGTCCTTGGACATGACATTTACAAGGAGGTAAGGTATTTTGTCCTGTGGTATGTGATGGGATTTTGTTTAAATAGATAGTTGAATAGCATAAAATACTGTGTCCCTAAATATTGCTCGTATTTTAGCGACCGTAAATACAACCTTTTGATGAATACGTATTCAAATTGCTTTTTATATAATTCCCATAAAATTTATAATTTCTCCTCATCTAAAATTGCAATAAAATTCTAGGAGCTAGTATAGTAAAGTTTCGCCATGTTGCAAGTCTAAGAGGAATCTATCTAAATCGTCCTTTGATACCCCTAAGTGAATTCGGTATGGACTGTTCCCCACGTGATGTCCTGACCACTTGCAATTTATTGTATAAGTCCCTGGTTCGTGTGGATTGTATCTACAGTGGAAAATTCTATCTTTCTGACTGTCTCTCTTCATTTCTACGTTGAATGCACCTGAAATATTACAATATTTAATATGTTAATTTTAGTTTATAAACTTGAGAAGACGTAATATGAGTGCCAATGAGACAACGCTTCATTCAAGTCACAATTTGTAAAAGTAAACCATTATAGGTCAAGGTACGGTCTTCAAAACGGAGCCTTTTGTATGCCGTTTAATACAAAGCTGTAACTGTGAAAACATACATTGGATTAAACTTTATAGGTGTATATAAGAATATTGGGTATATCAAACGTATATTACATGAAACCAAATAGAATGTATTCCTTTTCAAGCCTTATTTTTTATTATTATAATATAAACATCTATTATAATGAGGATATGCAATGGTCTCAAAACTGAGACAAAAGATACCAATTTAACCATTTTTGTTAAAATAAAGACAACAGTAGTATACCGCTGTTCAATAGTCATAAATCGATTAAAACAAGCCCGGGTTACAAACTAAAATCGAAGGAAACAATTCGAACTACCGCACACAAGAAGACGTATAAAATATCGTTTGTTTCGTTTGAAATGTATTGCACCGGATATATTTAGATACGAAGAAACCTAATACAACAACGTTACCTTTAGGACCCATGACACTGACATTAAGTTCTCCTGACCCAGCGTCTCTGGCATCTACCCAAAAATGACTTTCGTATTCTCCTAAGACACCATTGTTTTCTATGCCTGGTCCATGTACATATACTATTCCACTGTGGTGAGGTACCTTTATATCGATTGCGTAGGGACTACCTGCAAACAATTCAGGGAAAAAAAAGTTACATGCTTCTATTTAAACTAAAGCACGTCGGCGTAAATATAAAATTTCAATCCTGGTATCTATGATGAGTTTATTAACTACTGTTTAGTAGATGACATTTACCGAAAATATATGTTAAACGTTAATCATATAATTATATATAGAAGAAAACAAATTTTTACAAAGACATAAATAATAGCAAAAGAAATCTAGAAAGATCTTGTTACAATACGACATAATAAAGATAGAGTTATTTCCCCTCTGTTGTATGAATTCTTACCTAAAACATGTTCTTTGTTGTATTTGATAGACATAATATGTCTGCCGGCCTCTACGGGTTTGAAAGACACTTTAGTAGTACCATCGATATTTTCAACAAGTGATACAGCCACTTTCTGGTTAGAAGGACCCGCACATTTGGCAGTAAGTTTTCCTACAAAATCAATGCAATTATGTGTCAAGTCATGCTAACAGAGTATGAAGATATGTGTAGAAAGATATCAACTATTATCTAGCCTAATCATCATAGGTTGTGTACAAGATATTTATCGATAATATTCCACGAAAAAAAAAGCTTCAAAACAGTCACACGTAGTTAGATGGTTGTAAATTTTAGAGGAAACTAGGGCTTGTCTTGATGTTGTGAGGTAAATTTATGACGAAACATTAAATCTTGGTTCAACGTGTGAGAAAGTTTTAGATGAAACTTATGTTTGTTTTGAATATTGCTACCCGACGGGATATCTTTTGTACTTTAAGAAGACCTTCGGGGCTTCCGACAACTATTAAGTAATTGTTATTTTGATACATAGTGATTATCCTGTTTATCTTTGGTATGCAGTCTACTTTTACACTCACGCAAGGTCTTTTTCCACCTGTCTTGGAAAAGATCATCTAAGCGATACCATCTTCGAAATAAGATAATTATATGGAACTTTCGGTGACATAAACGTGATTAAATACCAAATGAACATAAACAGAAAACATATCAATCCTTATTTTCTAAGAACAATTAGTACCGACCTTTTCCCGCTTTTCTTGGATCTATCTGAAGATGGAAGTCTTTCCCAACCATTCCGCCTTTAATATTTGCTCCACTGACATTAACTTTCTCCGGGTAAAATGGAGGATTGACGTTTATTTTGAAAGGACAACACTTTAGTTTTCTTTCATTCCATTTGATATCCAGTAAGTACGCTCCAGGGTAGGCAGGAATGTAAGTACACCGATACTGTTTAGGACCAATTGGCTTAACTTCGATAGGGATTTCATATTTTGGACTAAACATTTTCGTGGAGGGCTCACCTTAAAGAATAGATGATAAGTATTTAGGTAATGACATATAGTTTTGTACAGAAAACGTTGCTCTTATTCTTTTTATATAAACTGGTTTCAAAACATTATTGCGTTTTGTATCAATATATAAGCGAACAACATTTATCATTGTATAGCTATGCTATGCTATCTTCCCTGTAGAATATTTGTCGTCTTTGCATGTTCTCGATGAAGATAAATCCAGAGACGCACTTCGAAAGAATCCAGTTTATAGTGGGTTGTTCATTTTTCATTAAAAAGTAAAAACACAAAAATACTGATCTCCGAGGAAATTTCAAAAAGGAAAGTCCCTAATCAAATGGGAGGTAGACGTTCAATATTTCAAGGTAATATGCTGTTTTTCTGTCGTTCAAAGAAACTGACTTAACACCGTATTGTCGTTTACGTTTTTTGTGTTTATAATGAAACATTTACATATTCCGATTTAAATTCATAGTAAAATGGTTTTACTGCATTTTTAAATTTTTTGTCAATAGCGACATTAAGAAGGGACGATTACCTCGTATTCTTCAGCAATACAACTGACCACCTATCATTAACATCAGCAATACACCTGACCAACTATCATTAACATCAGCAAATAAATAACACATTATAAAGATTCAAGTAGAAAAAATAATCAGGAAAAAAATTGTTTTAATATAAAAAAAAAAAAAAGATGTGGTGTGATTGCCAATGAGACAACTCTCCACAAGACACCAAAATGACACAGTAATTAACAACTAAAGGTCACCGCAAGTCAATTCATATAGGTTGTATACAAAAGTGTTACTATACCTGGTCCTGCATGGTTTTAAATTAATTCATATAGTTGTATACAAAAGTGTTACTATACCTGGTCCTGCATTGCGCCCGTCGATATTAAATGTCGCTTCCTTATTGACAAAAGCTTGTTTAAGTCCTTTACCACTGAGTATAACTTTTGAAGAATCTATTGGTGAATGTTCATAACTCCTATGTGACAATGCCGGACCATCAACAATTTTATATGACGGTGACCTTGATGGTGACCGTGAAGAACCCGAACTACGACTAGGACTGTTAGCCATATAAGTTGTGTAAATATGGGGCGTTCTATAGACAACCCTTTCCGGATCAGTATTAGTAGTTGCAGTAGAATGTAGACTACCTGGAACGAAAAGGGTTCAAAATGTATATATCGCCCTAAATGAAAATTAATCTACAAAATAAAGTCATATTACAACATTTAACTGAACATATTTCAGAGTTAACAAGTTTTCATTGAATTAAAATAACAAAATTCTATGCTATTGCTATTTCTTATTTAGAGGTACAAGGTTATTCAAAATAAAATAACAAAGAAAACGTTGGAAGTCTCTAAAGTGTATGTATCAAGTCTTACCGGCTCGTCTTGGAACAAGGACTCGAGATGTTGCCCTTGAACTGACATCAGAAACTTTTCGAACAACAGTTATCCTAGGATCATCTTGAACCCTTCGAACTAGGGTAATTTTGGGATCGTCTTGAACTCTACGAACCACTGTAATTCTAGGGTCATCAGGAACTCTCCGAACCATTGCTATTTTAGGCTCATCGACTACTTTTCGAAGAAGAGTTACTTTAGATTGAGGTACTTTCTTTCTTGACTCGTCGGATGATGATGATGACGAATACGAACTGCTTCCACTCGAAAAACGTTTCTTTTTATGGCGTTTATGTTTCGTAACATAGATTGTTGCTGGTTTTGTATTGGCGGTATTTACCCATGGGCCATCCAATGCGTCTCCGTTTACTCTGCTGAAATTACCATTAGGTTTGATTATATAAAGGCAAAAGACATTTCACGAGTTGTAATAACAGCATGTTTTGTTGCTTTAAAAAAATAGAAGTTCTAGAAATTTAGTAAGAATTGTCATAAAAAAATGAAAAAAGGAATGTGGTATTTGTCCAGTTGGGTGAAAACTATTGTTTATATGTAGGTGTGCATCTTAAATGCGAGACAACTTAAGAATAGAACTAGATAGAAAATAAACAATTAGAGAACGCGTATATGTCAAAGTAAAATATCAATATAAACATGTGTAATATTAAGACACACCCCAATTATCAGAACAGTTACGTTTTAATGAATATCCATTTGCCTCTGGAACAAAATTATTACAGCTCCTGTATATGATACACGCATATTTATCACTTATAGTCATGTATTAACTTCATTCACCCCTGTTGAGACAAACTTATATTCCTTTATGATGGACGACTCAAAATGAGAATCTCATTTTTTAAAATCTCCACGGTTCTGTTTGTTAACTTGATTTGTCACTTCCTATTCAATTTACGCGATTTGAACATCGGTAAACAACTGTCGTTTTAATTTATGAACGTGTGTCCATTGTTGTACATGTGGACGTTTAGTCCCCGACGATATCACATTACCAGTAGTCAGCATTTTTGTCATTGATGTGTTCGTTTTCTATTTGATTATCTATCAAGTGCTGAATTTTTCGAAACAGTATTGGCAGTATTTGGCACAACTTTTAATTCGAGCGCCATGCATGTGTCTATGTAGACAAAAAGACGAGTTTGGTGTACTTATTTCCAAACCCGGTATCTTGGAAGAACATTTGTTTTGTCTTCGTACCTATCTTTGTAACGGATAGAACTGACCTTACCGACTAATTCAACATGTAGCATTTAAACTAGAGAGCGTACAAAATATAAATCTTGGTATCTATTATGCTCATTTACTATCTCAAAATATAAAAGTCTTCAATATAAAGAAACTATTTCCATTGGTATATATAAAAGCAAATGCCAACACTAAGAACTTTTTATCTATAAAAGAGGGGCAACAGATACCAGAGGGATAGTCAAACTCGTAGATCGAAAATAAACTGACACACAATGGCTAAATGTGTATTCTCGATTCATTTTCAGTCGATCATAATCAATTTCTTCAGCTGTTGTCCGGGCTTAACGTTTCAGATTTTCCTAAACATTGTGCTTTTTTTAAAAAAGGACGGTACACCACTACTAACCGTATTTAAAAAAAAAACCAACACACCCTCTAACTCTACATTAAACAAACAAGGTCTCCACGTGTTCCCTATAACCAATGATATTCATAGAAGTGTATAGGATATATAAATTGTACCCCTTCATCGGTCTTACTTCATCGCTACTGTCTGCGACTAACGCATATAACTTGCTTACTCTCGCACGTGATGACTTCTATTCAAGATTACCAAACGTCAATGACTGAAGTATAAATCACTTATACACTCTCACCTGTCTAAATGTCCATCCCAGTTGTCTGAAGCAGACGTATAAATCACAGATTCCGGGTTAAGTCGTCTGCTGTTAGGAAGTGTCGTATATTTTGTCGGTTGCTGTTGTAATGTTCTATTGTTCGGAACTGATGCATAAATAATTGGTTGTTGTTCTAAAGGCCTGTCTCCCTGATTTGACCATGTTTTATAATGCATCGGTTTGGGTTGTACTTCTTCGTGTTTAATCGTTGGGTGTTGCTGTTGTAGTGTTCTATTGTTCAGAACTGACGTATACAAAATTGGTTGTTCTTCAAAAGATCTGTCTCCGTTATTCGACAATGTTTTATAATGTATCGGGTTAGGCTGTACTTCGTCGTGTTTAACCGTTGGGTGTTGATGTTGTAACGTTCTATTGTTCGGAACTGACGTATACAGCTGCGGCTGTTCTTCAAAAGATCTATCTCTCGGACTTGACAATGTTTTATAATGCATCGGTTTGGGCTGTACTTCTTGTTGTTTAACCGTTGGGTATTGATGTTGTAACGTTCTATTGTTCGGAACTGACGTGTACAGATTTGGCTGTTCTTCAAAAGGTCTGTCTCTCAGACTTGACAAGGTTTTATAATGCATCGGTTTTGGTTGTACTACCTCTTGTTTAACCGTTGGATGTATAAGGTGATAGTTATATCTAAATAAGTAAAACATGCGTAAAATATTATCATTCATACTAGGTCATGCAAAAAATGTAAAACTGAATTGTCTAAATGTACACTTTTCTGAAATTTACTAAAAATTATAATTTTGACGGATATATAATATATATTACCAACATTTGCATACATGTTTAAATAAAACTGAAGCACTAGATAAAACAACATACACACACCACATATCCTAGATATACTTTCCAGAAATGTTGCAAACTACATTTATTTGAAAATTCAACTGTTCGGACCCTTTTGTTAAACATTTATAACTGATGGCGTGCAAACTACATTTACTTTAAAATTCACATGTTCGGACCCTTTTGTTAAACATTTATAACTGATGGCGTGCAAACTACATTTACTTTAAAATTCACATGTTCGGACCCTTTTGTTAAACATTTATAACTGATGGCGTGCAAACTACATTTTGAACAGATATATCATGTTAAGGAGGGGTATTTGCGAAAAATACCAGTCGAGAGAATGTTAAATTTCACGAGCCGTAAGGCGAGGGAAATTCATTCTCAAGACTGGTATTTTTCGCAAATACCCCTCAATAACATGATATATCTGTTTAATTACACCGAATGTTAATATACTAAAACGCATTGATGAATGTGACGTTACAAGCGTCCAGTCGGATAGAGTATTTTTTGGCAAATACCACGGCAGAGAGGGTAAAAAAGGCATATCCTTTTAGCAAATACCCCGGCGGCGTTAAAAATGAACGATATTCATTTGATAACAGTAAATTGGTGAAAAATACACTGGCTATTAACCAATCAAAAACCCGGATTCTTACATAAGGTGTAATTAACTTTAAAATTCAACTGTTCGGACCCTTTTGTTAAACATTTATAACTGATGGCGTGCAAACTACATTTACTTTAAAATTCAACTGTTCGGACCCTTTTGTTAAACATTTATAACTGATGGCAACATTATACTTGTCTGCTTGTTTTCAAAATCAACAAGATTATATCAAATTGAACATTTAGTGTCAATCAGAGAAAAACAAATAAACAACTAAAATATTAAAACTAATGGCATTATTCTTCAACAGTATATTCCGAATAGGTCAAAATCCCAATCACTCAAGTTTATAGTCCATGATAATAGTATTATCAATTTGTAAAATTTAAAAATTTCACCAAATAACACAAAATGTTATGAATATACTGTTATGTTATTCATTATATAGGGTTGAATGACGTAAACGGCAAAATGTTTTTAATAATTGATGAAAAATACATGCAGAAAAACGAATCGAGAAAAACGAGTGTATAATGCTTACCTGTTTGGACTGTTATGAAGGTGGCCTGGGTCAGATGAATGATGTTCCTTTGGCTGCATGACCACTAATGGGGATAAGACCGGCTGATGTTGGTTGTCACTTTCAGGAAGCCAAACAGCATAACCAAGAAACGGTTTGGGTGATATAGGGAAGTCACACCACTTCACGTCTATATAATGACGACCTTTACAAAGACAAAATATGTTTAACATTTTAAAGTTTCGAATGCAAATTAAAAAACTCAGATCAAACATCTAAAACATAATACAAAATAACCAGATACATAAAAGAAAAAGACATAATATAAAATATTAATACCAGAAGGCTGGATAAATAATACAATTGAAAGTGTTAGATTTTACTTCATTCAATTATGTCAGCTTCTTTCGGTGCGTATCTTATACTTGGATGGAGAGTTGTATCATTGGCACTCATACCACAACTTCCTATATCTATATAGAAAAAAAAATAGGATTTTGTAAGAAAGATGTAAATACCTTCCTCTTTTGGTGTAAAAATAAGCGTATGTTTCCCTCCGATTCTGGAATCTATTGCTACTGGAACCTTGTAACTAGGACCATGTACTTCAGCCGTTAGCTCACCGAGACCAGCCTCCGAGGCATCAAAGGGAATTTGCTTCTCTTTATTGACAATAAGTGGGATTCTGTCGTTTTCATCAAGCAGGGGTTCCCATCCTCCAGAAACACGTATTTTAGAAGGATCTACTATTAATGGTCTGAAAGGACTATCTGCAAAACAAAAACAAAAAACCACATGAACAATAAATTCATGACTTTATCATCATTGTTGGGATCTTTATAATTGTAAAAAATAACCGTTTTAAATGTTTAACTAGGTGTGCCTAGACCCATATAGGCTAATTTTCAATATGTTAAACATTTCTGGTTGTATGTACTTATGTTGTTCACACACTTGAATATGCTGTATTATCCACTGCAGGTTTTAAATATGAGACAAAATGCCTTTGACACTTAAACTGAACGAAAGATCTATTAAAAATATTACAAAAATACCGAACTCCAAGGCAATTTAAAAATGATGAAAAAAACACCCTGACGAAATCAAATCTATTGAGAATTTTTCATACATAATGAATGTTTTATAGTGTAATAATCAATAAGTTACCGTCTATATTTTTGCCATCAAGTTTGACGTGTATTCTGTGTGGACCAGCTTCCTCTGGTACATATGTAGCCGTGTGTGTTCCATCATCGTTTGCTACTACATTACAGTTTATTGGGTAATGTGGACCTGTAATAAATTCAAACGTAAAACAAGAATGTGTCCATAGTACACGGATGCCCGCCCACTCGCAACTATCATTTTCTATGTTTAGTGGACCCTGAAATTGGGGTAAAAACTATAATTTGGCAATTAAATTAGAAAGATCATATCATAGGGAACATGTATACTAAGTTTCAAGTTGATTGGACTTCAACTTCATCAAATACTACCTTGACCAAAAACTTTAACCTGAAATTTGCACTATCATTTTCTATGTTCAATCAACCGTGAAATGGATTAAAACTCTAATTTGGCATTTAAACAATAAAAATCATATCATAGGGAAAATGTATACTAAGTTTCAAGTTGATTGGACTTCAACTTCATCAAAAACTACCTTGACCAAAAACTTTAACCTGAAATTTGCACTATCATTTTTCTATGTTCAGTGAACCGTGAAATTAGGGTTAGCACTCTAATTTGGCATTAAAATTAAAAAGATCATATCATAGGGAACATGTAGACTAAGTTTCAAGTTAATTGGATTTCAACTTTATCAAAAACTACCTTGACCAAAAACTTTAATCTGAAATTTGCACTTTCATTTTCTATGTTCAGTGAACCCTGAAATTGGGGTTAAAACTCTAATTTGGCATTAAAATTAGAAAGATCATATCATAGGACACATGTGTACTAAGTTTTAAGCTGATTGGACTTCAACTTCATCAAAAACTACCTTGACCAAGAACATAATGCCCCTCTACTATCGTAGGTGTGGCATAATAACAAAATAACGAACTCTAAGGAAAATTCAAATAGAAAAGTCCCTTATCAAATAGCAAAAAAGTCCCTTATCAAATAGCAAAATCAAAAGTTCAAACACGTAAAACGACTGTCACATTCTTTACTTGGTACAGGCGTTTTCTTATGTAGAAATAAGGGAAACCATGAAACCTGACAAAAGTATTTAAAATTGAAGAAGTATATATTTTTCTTTCAGCAAACTTTTGAGTGCAATGTATACTTTATCATATTTAAAATTCTCTTTTTTGAAAGTGGCATTAGCTACGATTGTGACGGTTTACTTAGAAATATTCAAGTATGAATAATTACAAAATATATATAATAACTGAACATTTAATAAAGTTGTCGATGTAAGCAGTCAGTTTGGTTAAAATTTGTAAAAAGAAAGCTAAATTCGATAGACAGGTAATATTGCATTTAATTAGCTGATTTTGACTTTCTTCTTTATATACCAACGACTAGTTTCTTTGTTGTACGTATTTTAAAGATATTTTTGTATCTAAAACTTACCCTCAACTGTTACAGACAATTCACCCGGAAATCCTCGTGCGTCTATTTTGAATTTGGTCTCGTGACCTTCCCTGCCTCTTCTCAGTCCTTCTCCAACGGCTGTAGCAGCAATTTCTTCTATTTCTTGTGTGAACGGGGAACCTGTTAATATATAATTATGTTTATCAAATATAGCTCTAAAAACCCACAAAACATATAAGTTATAATGAGGAAAGATTTAAAATAACAAATTGAATTATCTTAACGATGTGTCTGTGTCTAAACTAACTAATGACATTTTTACCACGTCTTAGATTGTGGTTTAACATCTATGTCGTCTGTCTGCCAAGTACCGAACCTGACCTATTACCAAATATGACTGTTATACCGAGTGTGAATTTTTGTTGCTTTACAACGTGTCTCGGTATTTTGTGTTGCATTTCTGTCACGTTGTGTTTTCATTTTAGCGACATTTTTAATAATGTCATAAAGCGGAATGTTTGGCTAGCCATTTAACCAGGTTCAACCTACCATTTATTCTTAAAATTTCATGTAGCAAGTCAGGAATATTTTTGTTGTTATCAAATAGTTCGTTTATATGTGTTTACCTCGGTTTTAGTTTGCAATTAGTAATCAAAGGTACCAGGAATATAATTTAATACGCAAGACGCTCGTTTCGTATTTTGAACACTGGTATACTACTGTTGGCTTTATTTATATATATACATATATATTCGACCTGTTAGTCAAATGAGTTTTGTTTAAATATACTTTTACACTTTTTTGGTCTTTTGGAAAATGTTGTTTGTGCTGTTTTAAGACCCTTCTACAACGGAATTTGTTTTACATATACACGTATAAAAATTGCGGTTTTTATCCAACGGAATCATAGGTTTGAACGTAGTTTTCAATTTAGACTCGTTTATATTTTTTCGTTTGGGCTTGTATCATATTTTCCCTCCGGTTTATATGGTCCGTTCATCCTATATTGACTCTTAAAATTCAAGAGTATCTGAAATTGAGGGTAAATTATATGGCCTTCCAAATACCGTTTCGATCCCTAACATCACTGAAGAGACATATATTGTCGAAATCTAGATCTGGTGTACAAATATACAAAATATTGACACCTTGTGTTTGTGGCATAACATCTTGGCCACAAGTTTTCTGTTTAGTATTAAATTTATATTAAGATCCATTTTGTTACATCTCGTGATCAATTTTATTTGGCAATCGCCAATGGCAGTCAGCAGGGTTTAAGAACATCAGTTGTTCGACCTGTTAGTCAAATGCGTTTTGTTTAAATATACTTTTTCCCTTTTTTGGTCTTTTGGAAAATGTTGTTTGTGCTGTTTTTAGACCCTTCTACAACGGAATTTGTTTTACATGCACACGTATAAAAATTGCGGTTTTTATCCAACGCAATCATAGGTTTGAACGTAGTTTTCAATTTAGTATATATATGTATATATAGTAATACTGTGTTAAAAACTTACATTAAGCTGATTCGGGAAAGACTTAATGGGACTAAGCTGAATAGTCTGGTTGACCGAGAGGTCTATAGTATTGGACTTAGTAAAGGTGTTGTTGTTATTGTTGTCTCAACAGTTTGAGTCTCGCTGCATGAAAGATACGAATGTTCATGTACAAAATTTTTAACAATGTTCGGCTGAATCTTTGACTTCATATGTCAAACATTGATTAACTGAGGTATCTTAGTTATATATGTACTTGTTTTTTAATTGGTATATAAAACTCAGCAATGCAACCTTTACAGATCAATAAGTAAAAGAACAATAATTTGAAAAAGATGAGAAATAATACTGCTTGTTTTCCCTACCTTTAACCATTCTTCCATCAAAAACTATCCATATTTTGTAGGTTCCTTTACCACGTGGTTGGAAAGTTATTCTGTGTATACCCGGATCATCCTCGACTGTATTTGCTGGGAAACGGTAACCTTTATACGATACATGAGCTTCGATTCGTCCTGGATCTAAACCTGAACAATCAGCTGAAAATATATAAAATATACTATTTTCATACCAAATAAAACAGAACTGTCAATCGTAGGAATTAGTTGCATGTGTCTAAGGCACCGCTTTCTGGTATCCAATGACTTTATTTAGGAAGTATAGAATAATTCAGAAAATCAAATTTTAAAAGAAAACAAGAATGTGTCCAAAGTACACAGATGCCCCACTCGCACTATCATTTTCCATATTCAGTGGACCGTGAAAATGGGGTAAAAATTCAAATTTGGCATTAGAATTAGAAAGATCATATCTAAGGGAACACGTGTATTAAGTTTCAAGTTGATTGGACTTCAACTTCATCAAAAACTACCTTGACCAAAAACTTTAACCTGAAACTTGCACTATCATTTTCTATGCTTAGTGTCAAATTGGGGTCAAAATTCTAATTTGGCATTAAAATTAGAAAGATCATAACATGGGGAACATGTGTACTAAGTTTCAAGTCGATTTTACTTCAACTTCATCAAAAACTACCTTGACCAAAAACTGTTAACCTGAAGTGGGACAGACGGACGAACGGAGGCACAGACCTGAAAACATAATGCCCCTCTACTATCGCAGGTGGAGCATAAAAAATAATCCATGTGAATTCAAAGCTTAGCCTTTTTTTTAAGTGCAAAATTTCATTTAAAACAAGAATGTGTCCCCAGTACACGGATGCCCCATCCGCACTATCGTTTTCTATGTTCAGTGGAACGTGAAAATGGGATAAAATCTATAATTTGGCATTAAAATGAGAAAGATCATCGACCAAAAACTTTAACCCGAAGCGGAACGGACGAACGAACGAACGGACGGACGAACGGACGCACAGACCAGAAAACATTATGCCCATAAATAGGGCATAAAAAATAAATGTATGCGTGAGAAAAAGCAAACCCCACACAGTATTGATTAAAAACAACACTCAATAAAATTCGTGTGTCCGAAGCGCTTTTCTGACTTTATATTCACTAGGAACGATCAGATCAAACCAAACACTTTAAAAACCAGTGATGATAGATACACATAACACGTCAGAAACTTCATGACCAAAAGGCACAGAAATATTAGACAAATCTATTTAAGGTCAACTTTCCCTGAGGGAGTTGTAACCTTAGCTCCTTGTTAATTTATAAATTGACCAACAGAGAATTTACGAAATATTGACTTACCTATTAAGTGAGGGAAATTACATACTGTTCCATCCTGCATACTGTATACTTTAATATCAGCTTTGTCTGTAATCAACACCTCAAACGGCCCTCCTGTTATATAATCTATCTGCCAGTCACCTACAGAATACACATTGGTTTTACTACAAATACCCAGACCCACCCTGTTAGAGAAAAACTGGTAAATCAGCTTTAATAGTTTATATATTTCAAATACCCTCAAGGTGAACATCTCTATTAACTAGTTTTTAAACATGGAGAAAATGTCATACTTGATACATGCTGGTGTTGCTCAAGACCATGTCGGTGACGCGAACGTTTCAATTAAATTATAAAATGTAGACCACAATACATACTGTTACCAAATTAAAGAATACAACTGAATAAAAATAATTGTGTCTAGTTGAGAGGAGTTTTGTTAGATCACACTATAATTTTTGTTCCGACTCGTAACGTAACTTACATCAACAAAATAAATAATCCGATAAAATTAAAGTTAAATGAATTGAAAGGGTGAGATTTCAACACAATTTAAAAATCCCCAAAAAGATTAAATAAAAATAGATCAGCAACAAATATAAATCTTTATTTGCAATACAAACAAAAACAATTTTGGTAATTGCAAATACATAGACAAAACAAACAAAATGAAAACTCGACAATATTATAATGGATATGATAAAACACTTATCGATCTCCTTTCCTCAGTTCTAATGACTCTTTAATAAAAGAAACAACTGCTTTTACATCATTTGGTGTTGATGGATTTAGTATAATCACGAGTTTATCAGTAAAATTAAGTGTATTCAAATTAACATATTTTTGTATACAATATTTCAGAAAGATTTCTCTTTTATTTTTTATCAATTTAACAGTTAAAGAAAAATAAATAAAGTTTTGTTTGTCAATGAAGAGAGCAAGGTGAATATAAAGTGATGAAGTAAGATTGATAATGATATATCCATCACGTGATATCCATCCACCAGTGAAGAGTAAGATTGATAATGAGATATCCATCCACCAGTGAAGAGCAAAGACGGATCGGCTCGGTGCAGAATAATGTGTCCGGGTAGGTTGTATTAAAACATGTTAACTAGCACGTAAACATTCACAATTCGACGTTTAAGCTGTTAAATTCAAAACAGGATTCCTTTTCACATAAAAAAAAACCTATGTTCTCACCCTCATATGCATGTTAATTTGCCATATGATGTTAAAACACAAATTCATCATTATAATATTTATCAACATAGATCAAATTATATTGTGCTGCTACTGTGTTTGTTACTTTTTAGTTGTGATGGTCAGAAACAATTCCGTTTAAAATAGGCGAGTACATGTAAAGACAAGCAAAACGAGAAACAACTGAGAAATGTTCATTATAGTATCTCAACAACATCAACAAAAACGTAAACAAAAGAAATAACAAAAAAAAAACCCAACTGTGCTATCCTTCTTTGGTACTACTTACATGTCGACTTAACGTTATATTTGTCTCTATCAGGTTCGATAGATGTCGAAAATATTGCCCTTCGATGCATACCATCACTATCGGACCCAAGGAGGTAGTCGGAATCTGAAGAAAACATATAAAAGTATGTTAGATGTCGAATAAGTACATGGTCATCCACGTCAAAGCTGTCCGTTTTATTTATTTTCCCTTTATTGTCATTTTTCATTTATTTGAAGCTATAAAACATAGATATTTGTTATCAAATAAAAAAAAACAGTCAACTATTGAAGTTATATAACAAAAATTGGTTAAAATCTACATTTTTTGTATAGTTATTTTCGACGTTCATTGAAATCAATATAAGTGTAAGAAATATATGCAAATAATTACCTCTAATTTCTGATTTATTAAAACTAACTCTGACACTGTACACCCCACAGATGTAAGGGAGATAACTTACCTCTAATTTCTGATTTATTAAAACTAACTCTGACACTGTACACCCCACAGATGTAAGGGAGATAACTAGCTGTATAAACACCTGTCTGGGTTTCTTTAACAGAGCAAGGAACTTTTGTACCCCGGAAGTCAATGAACACTTCCAAATCACCTTTTCCCGCATTATGGCAATCAACTACAATCATAAATGTCTAAAATTATTAACAAATTTTTCACTTTTCTTCTATCTCACTTCCTTCATTCCTTTAAAAACAGTTTACTCTTCAAAGAAATAAAGTCTTTTTGCTTTCAATCCTTGCTTTCGATTTTTTTTTAACTGAATGTATATATAAAAAAACAACACCAGTATTCAACAATATGGATGTATAGAAAGACTGAAATTAAGAAGTTTTAAGATGCAGAATTTAGGTTAGCTATTCCAGACAGAACATAGATTTTTGACAAGATTACTATAGGTGACCAAAATAATGCACATTGAGTGCCTAAGTTTTTAGACGTTAGCTGTAAAGCGAATTTGTTGAAGTATTATGTTTAAATTTAAAAAGTTCGCCATATTTGTTCTGCCCTTTTACATTTACTCCTAAAAAGTAAAGCTGTAATCATATTTAGAGTAAATGTACCTGTAAAGTATTGTCTCTTGTTTACAATGCCTCCTTTTAGTCCAGTAACTTTAACTTGTGAGGGATCACAGACATCTATTGGACAAGAATCTACCAGCTTGCCGTGGCAGAATAAACTCACTTTCCATTCCCCTGCAATCGAGGAAAAACAGATTCAGTAGTTTTTTTTACCATGTGTGTATCTCAGAAAGAAGATATTGTTGCCTAAGATGTCTTGCCTTAGTCCTCTTTTTCACCAACCAGAAACATTCAAGATTGTCATTTTACTATTGTGCTTATCATACTACAAGAATACTTAGAAAAACACTGTGTTCTGATATACCTATTAGAAATTCATTTTTTTCTATATTCATCAAAGTTTATGTTACACATTTTTAGTATTAAGTGAGCAATCAAATGTGAATAAAAGTAAAACAAGTATATTTGTTTGATTATTTTCTTACCTATTTCGTCAGGTGTAAATTGAGCATTATAATTGCCATCTCCTGTTAGTTTAACTACCCTGCCGCTAGGTGACTCTGCTTCAACAATTACTTCGTCTTTGCTAATAATTTCATGAGACTGAAAACAAACATATGATGATATAAAGTGGATTTCTAATTCCCAAAGTGTTTTATTCTTTGGGTCATTTAAAGCTGTCCACATAGCAGCCGTACATGCATTTAAGTTGCTGCTATGCAATTCAGTATTAAGAAAGTGATATTTTGATATTTTTGATTTTCAGTCATTCATTTTCCATAATTATTTCTCTGCTTTAGATGTCTACAAGGTACCTGAAAGGTCTGTCTGAAAGATACTGATACAGCAACAACGAACGCGGCGTTTACACCGTAAATTCAGAAAAAGGTACCGTGTAGACATCTAGGAGACAGAATTTATGCCCAAGTAGATGCAAATTTAAAATACACAAAGTTGAGCATGGAAGCACGCTCCTCTTATGCAAGTAAATACTCCAAAAAAATTATAAAGTGAAACTATCTCCCAAAAGGCAAATATTAATAAAAATAAAAACCCTGACTAAATGCACACCTTCAGTATATGTACAAACAGACAGCAAAGTGAAAACTTCCTAGGATTCCTGTAGGAAAAGCTATGCGGAATAACTATATACCCATAAACGGACGGAAAGACGAACCGACAGACGGACGGACGGTCAGGGGTTAAACCCTATGCCCGCCAACTTTAAGTTGCGAGTGCATAAAAATCAGTCAATGTTTTACTATCATAGGGCTCAGGTCAAAAGTGAAGTCAGAGTGACCTGACTTTGATATTGGGCACATCCCGATCCCATACTGTATCGACTCATACCCAGTTTGGTCAACCTAATTGTTACGGTAGAAAAGTAGAACCAATGACACAATTCAGACACTTAACTAAAATATAAGTCAAAGGTCTGAAGGACCTACATTTGAAATATGACACACACTGAATATAAAAACAAGAAGATGTGGAATGATTGATTAAGGAGACAACTTCCCATGTAAGATACCAAATGACGCAGAAATTAACAACTCTGGGTCAGCGCATAGCCAGCATAGTCCATGTGAAATAAATTCGAAAGATTGTTTTAATGAGAGTAGAGCATAATTAAATTATCGTTTTTTAAATCTAAAAAGTAAAGCAACCGAACATTTTTTTCCCATTTACTTCGATTTAAATCATGTAAATTCAAAATTGAAGAAACATTTTGTTCATTTAATTACAATCCATAGTTTAAGAAAACAATACTCACCGTAGTCGAAATAATAACACCCACTGAGTAAGTATCCACTTTTACTCCACTGACATTATCAAGCGTGTCCGTTTTATGCTTTTTTCCTTTTTCTTTCCTTAAAGATGGAATTCTTTGGAAAACAAATGAATCCTCTGTATCGTCAAAATTCGCGTTGCTGTCGATATGATACGTCGTCAGCGGACCATTTTGACGTCCATTTTGACTCCTATAAAGCATTGGGGAATGTTGGTTTGTGTCTATACTTATAGGTTTAGAATAATCCGCACTACTTCTTGTCTCAGATGAAAATTTGTAAGAATCCACTTCACCGTTGACCGGATATGAAGACAGTGTTGTTTTCCGGTGTGAAATGTTTGGTATACTTCTGCTTGTTACTCTTCGTTCTTCTTCGTAAAGTGTTGTAACCTTTAAAAATATAGTTCAATAAACCACAGATAAGATTTACAGTTATTTTAATCCAAGTTGATTACAGATTAAACAGTATATCCTTGATAAACATGTATTAGTGGTAAGTTTAAATCATTTGTGATCTTTACTGCACCTAACTCTTACTTATAAACATACGTACAAGCAAGACAAGACCATAAACTGCTACTGGTTCCAAAGTAAATTTTGAATTATTACTTGATTCAGTTTTACAACATTTAGGCTTAAAACAAATAAAGTTTTCACATATTCATGATAAAATTATTCGAGTTTGTAAACCTCTTTTGCACATTGACGTAAATAGGAAATTGGTTTTAACGTTGTAGAACTAAAACAATCAGAGAAATGTTCTTTTTGTCAACTGATATTTCGTGGCCACGAGGATTTGACCAAACAGGTCTCCTTCCTTTTCTGATCCATGCAATTCTTTGAGTTTTTGTCTGTTACTTTGATTTGGTTTTTCTTACAGTCGATTGCATTGAGTGTGTAGGCAAAGCTAGTATCGTTGGTTAGCTTGCTTGTTAGCTGAACCGTGAAGTCATTATTAGTATAGGTAAAATACCATCCTTTAAGAATAAATTAGTCCGACAATAACCAATCTATCTGTCTGTAGGACTAGGCTACTTAGAAAAGAGGGCAACCAACAAGCAAGCTAACCAAAGATATTACCTTTGCCTACATACTCAATGCAATCGGCTGTAATCGATTTATGAGATTAGAGAAAAGTCATTGATTGATTGCTAGCTGCTTAACGTCCAGTAGCAATATGAGATAAAAACATCAAAAAACTACTACAGTACCTCTCAATTGACACCACATCAACTGATTCACACAGTTACTGTAATCAAGATTATGTAAATTAATGTTCTGATATGTTATCCTATCAAATATCGGTTGCTTTACTTCATAAAATTCCGAGCATAAAGTTCATAAACTGCACTTTATGACACGATAAGACAACTTGTTTACTGCAAATTTGCCACTTTGGATCAATTTGGAATAGCATAATGACATAATATACCGAAACATCAATTTGTTTTGCAATCCAAGCACCGAAATAAGTTCCAGAAAGTTTTAACCGTAATTGTGCTCCCAAATGTTAATAGTAATCGATTTTTGACACCTGGGATAGATTTTCAGTGGAATGTTGTAGCAATGAATTAATTAGTTTCCGTTGAATAATCATGTACAGCAACAGTGCCAGATTTCATTGCCTTCTAGCCCATATTTTGGGACTTTTTTGCGTTTACAAAAATAGTAAACTGACAGTCAGACTGACGGATAGATGGACAAAACGAAACCTATAAAGCTATTGTATCCTTGGTGCGGAAATCTAATAATATTCATCATCATCACCGTTATACAAGTAACAGCCTAACTATCATCCACATGAAAAGATACAAACTGCCTAGGTACTTGAATGTTAACGAGCACCATCATTATTTGGTCGATCGTTGTGGAATGTATCACCGAATGTTTTACTAGCAACGAGACCAACGACGGATACCGCTAATGGAACAGGAACTGTTTTACCAGAGCACCATAGTTCACTCACGTAGTTGGTGATGGGTTTTATATTGCCCAATCTTTAGGTTTAATGTGCAGTGTTTTGTGTAATTTTGTTTGTCTATTCAATGTTCTTTTTTCAGACCATAACATTATGTCTTCGAGTTTTTTTTTATAGTCGTTTATTTTAAGGAAATGTTTAGAAAGTGAGAAGACAAACTGATGGGTATCTCTTGCATGAATGAAGAACATTTACTTATAGAATAACGAGTGCAGGAATGGTTTCAATTGAGACAACTAGCTAACGAAGGTCTAATAAAGTAAACGTAAGCTATGTTTTCTTTTCAGGTCTATAAATCAATTGAGGCTAAATCCTTTCACAGGAAAACAACAAGTTGCACGCAATGTCTTGTAAAGTATACCCTCTGTCATTGTAAGCCATTGACGAAAAAATTCTACGTTAAGTGGTTGAAATGTAAATTTAAAGTATCGACAAACAGGTAG